>NC_060178.1:45738703-45843703 GCF_021184085.1 Oncorhynchus gorbuscha
TATGTTTATAAATGTCGGGCCCAAATAATCTGTTCGGAGATCATTAAGCTGCAATTCTATATGGGTTGTTGAGAGAAGACATACAATTAAATGGGGCCTGATGTGATCTGTGACATGCCACAGAATGTGTAACGTGTGACTCCATCCCTCCAAACCTTAGACCCCAGACACAATCCCCCCCTTCCAAAAGTGTGTTTGGCATTTAAATGTCTCAGCGGTAACCAGGATTAGATCCGGCCTGCTGGACTCAGGACAGAAGTGTGTCATATAATTTGTGCTAGCTAGGATTGTACGAACGAATACATTGGTCACATCTCTGTACTGTAGACAAATAAGGACTAGTTTATTGGGTAAACACATTTTTAGCACACAGGGTTTCTGAAGGAAACACCCCAACATTTCTTCATGTACTTCTGTCTCAGAGTCCTTGTAGACTTTTAAGGCTACGGTAAGCAGGGTGCATTTCTTGAACACTTGAAAGACATTAAACAAATTTGGCTCACTGTTATGTACTGACCAAACCGGCCATGTTCCACTTTGTTTTTACACATACAGTTGAAGTCGGAAGTTTACATATACCTTAGCGACCTACATTTAAACTCAGTTTCACAATTCCTGACATTCATCGTGAAAATTAGGTCAGTCTTAGGTCAGTTGGGATGACCACAATTTTAAGAATGTGAAATGTCAGAATAATAGTAAGAGAGGGATTTATTTCTGATTTTATTTCTTTCATCACATTCCCAGTGGGTCAGAAGTTCACATGCTACCAAATACTAATTGAGCATATTGCTTTTAAATTGTTTAACATGGGTCAAACGTTTCATGTAGTCTTCCACAAGCTTCCCACAATAAGTCCTATAATCGACATAACCTGAAAGGCCACTCAGCAAGGAAGAAGCCACACCTCCAAATCTGCCATAAAAAAAAGCCAGACTACTGTTTGCAACTGCACATGGGGACAAAGATCGTACTTTTTGGAAAAATGTCTACGGAAACAAAAATAGAGCTGTTTGGCCATAATTATGTTTGGAGGAAAAAGAGGGAAGCTTGCAAGCTGAAGAACACCATCCCAACCGTGAAGCACGGGAGTGGCAGCATGTGCACTTCCCAAAATAGATGGCATCATGAGGAGGGAAAATGTTGTGGATATATTGAAGCAACATCTCAAGACATCGGTCAGGAAGTTAAAGCTTGGTCGCAAATGGGTCTTCCAAATGGACAATGACCCCAAGCATACTTCCAAAGTTGTGGCAAAATGGCTTAACGACAACCAAGTCAAGGTATTGGAGTGGCCATCACAAAGCCCTTACCTCAATCCTATAGAAAATTTGTGGTCAGAACTGAAAAGGCGTGTGCGAGCAAGAGGCCTACAAACCTGACTCAGTTACACCAGCTCTGTCAGGAGGAATGGGCCTAAATTCACCCAACTTATTTTGGGAAGCTTGTGGAAGGCTACCCAAAACGTTTGACCCAAGTTAAACAATTTAAAAGCAAAAATACCAAATACTAATTGAGTGCATGTTAACTTCTGACCCATTGGGAATGTGCTGAAAGAAATAAAAGCTGAAATAAATCACTCTCCTACATTTCACATTCTTAAAATAAAGTGGTGATCCTAACTGACCTAAGACAGGGAATTTTTACTAGGATTAAACGTCCTCCTATAGCTCCTCCCACCAGCCTCCACTGCTGATTGTCTGCTAGGTAATGAATATTTGGCTTGAAACTATTGGCAAATGGTTGACTTAGGCCAAATATGAATTTCAAAACCATATAACTTACCTGAATGCAAAGCCTACTTCTGCCAGTGTCCGTCTGAGGCGAATGCGAGGAAGGAAATAACAGTGGCGGCCAAATACATTGACAAAGAATACTTAAACGCTTTTTAAATGAACTCTGTTTTACCTCCGACTCTAGTGGTCAGAATCAGTGGGAGGGAATACATTGACAAGCAATACTTAAACACTTTTTAAAATGAACTCTGTTTTACCTCCGACTCTAGTGGTCAGAATCAGTGGGAGGGAATACATTGACAAGCAATACTTAAACACTTTTTAAAATGAACTCTGTTTTACCTCCGACTCTAGTGGTCAGAATCAGTGGGAGGGAGTACATTGACAAGCAATACTTAAACACTTTTTAAATGAACTCTGTTTTACCTCTGACTCTAGTGGTCAGAATCAGTGGGAGGGAATACATTGACAAGCAATACTTAAACACTTTTTTTAAATGAACTCTGTTTTACCTCAGAATTAGTCACTTATTTCCCAAAATTGTTAAAGCTGCTCTTTTCAAGTAAAATGTTAGTAACTGCTGTAATGCCTCCATTATTTGCTGTGTATATTGATCTGGGGGGGGGGGGGGGGGGTTGCTATTGCGGGTTGCCAGGCAGTGACAGTCCAAAATGTATAATTGATGGAGCAACTTTTGACACTGGGCGTAATGTAATCTAATATATAGTCCCAATGGGCCCTCTTTGGCTGGGACTGGGAACCAGCGAGTGGAGACAGAGAGGAGGGAGGGTGGTAGTGTGTAATCTAGGATATAGTCCCATTGGGCCTATTCTTGCTAGTAGGGCTAGAAATGGCCAGGGACATAACAATACGATATTATCACGATACTTAGGTGCCAATACGATATGTATTGCAATTCTCATGATATATGCATTGCGATTCGATACTGTGATTTTGTGATTCGATATTTTACTCACCATATGTCTGCTGCAGAGGGACAAGAGAGAGCCATGAGAAAATGTGTTTATCACTCATGGAAATAAAAGTGCTGAAAACAAATTGGCTCCCTATTTAAAAATAAGATGCAAAACAAGTTATGAAGGAACACAGTGCAGGTACAGCCAACTAGCGCAAAAATAATATTATGACATGCTATATCGTCAAAAATAATATTATGACATGCTATATCGTCAAAAATAATATTATGACATGCTATATCGTCAAAAATAATATTATGACATGCTATATCGGCAAAGAATAATATTATGACATGCTATATCGTCAAAGAATAATATTATGACATGCTATATCGTCAAAGAATAATATTATGACATGCTATATCGTCAAAAATAATATTATGACATGCTATATCGTCAAAAATAATATTATGACATGCTATATCGTCAAAAATAATATTATGACATGCTATATCGGCAAAGAATAATATTATGACATGCTATATCGTCAAAAATAATATCCCGATATGTAACTGTATCAATTCCACCGCCCCCCCCACCATCAATACTGGCTCGGGTTGGGAATGGTGGGCAGAGGGGGAAGAGAGAGGGAGGATGGGGAATGAGAGAGAGGTAGGAGCAGTGCTGTTTGTGGAAAGGGGGAGGGGGAGATGGGGAGTCAAATTTGTGGAAAGGAAAGCATGGATTTGCTGTCTAAGCCAAGTGTAAAATGTATGTATTGTACATCAGTGTTTTTCTGACTCTAGGAACCACATGGGCAAGCTAGGGAATAGAAACAATGGTCTGCTTCCTTAATATGGTTTCACTCGATGGAATGATCTGCGCATGTGCCTTTGTGTGTGTATGTTTTTGCTTTGTGTGCTTTTGGCCTTTGTCTTACTCTGTGTGCCCGCTCTAATTGCAGGCATTTGAGGGGGAATCGATTTGAGCAACATGATAACTGAGCTATTTGGATGTTTCACTGACTAACTGTGTCCTCTCTCTCCCTCATGCCCATCTATTTCTTTCTCTCTCTCTCTCTCACTCCCTCCCTCCCTCCCTCCACTGATAGGTCGACAGATGTGCCCACCTGAGAAGTTTGACTGCGGGGATTCGGCCAGCAAGTGCATCTCATCATCATGGCGATGTGACGGGGAGAGGGACTGTGAGAACGGGGCAGACGAGGACCAGTGTTCTGCAGGTAAGACTGAAGGGAGGAGAGAAGAGGGACAGAGGGGGGAGGGAGACAGGGAGGTAGAAAGAGGAGAGAGAGGAGACAGAGCAAGATGAGAAAGAAAGGGAGAAGGACTAGATCCTCTGACGAGAGACAAAAAAAACACAAGTTGATAGAAAGCATGAGTGATAAGAGAGGCACATGTTCCTACAAATCAATCCTTTTGGGTTTTTCTAGACGGAAGCTCATTTGTGTTGAGCTAAAGGTGTTGGAGCAAATAGCAGATGTGGTATTTATAGCTCAGTGTCCCAGCTGCCAGTGCTGTTGGTGTGTGAAGAACCTTCAAAGACCTCATAGCTGTTTCCCCCACTGACGTTTCCATGATCAATTCTCCCTGACACCGGGTGAGTGGGAAATGCAGGTTACTACAGCAGCTCATAAGTAGGGCAGGTTTGTCTCAGTGAATGGCTGAGGTTGAAATGTCTGTCTTCCTGTCTGTCTTCCTGTCTGTCTACCTGTCTGTCTACCTGTTTGTCTACCTGTCTGTCTACCTGTCTGTCTACCTGTCTGTCTACCTGTCTGTCTACCTGTTTGTCTACCTGTTTGTCTACCTGTCTGTCTACCTGTCTGTCTACCTGTTTGTCTTCCTGTCTGTCTACCTGTCTGTCTACCTGTTTGTCTACCTGTTTGTCTACCTGTTTGTCTACCTGTCTGTCTACCTGTTTGTCTACCTGTTTGTCTACCTGTTTGTCTACCTGTCTGTCTACATGTCTGTCTACCTGTTTGTCTACCTGTTTGTCTACCTGTCTGTCTACCTGTTTGTCTACCTGTTTGTCTACCTGTCTGTCTACCTGTCTGTCTACCTGTCTGTCTACCTGTCTGTCTACATGTCTGTCTACCTGTTTGTCTACCTGTTTGTCTACCTGTCTGTCTACCTGTCTGTCTACATGTCTGTCTACCTGTCTGTCTACCTGTTTGTCTACCTGTTTGTCTACCTGTCTGTCTACCTGTCTGTCTACATGTCTGTCTACCTGTTTGTCTACCTGTTTGTCTACCTGTTTGTCTACCTGTCTGTCTACATGTCTGTCTACCTGTTTGTCTACCTGTTTGTCTACCTGTTTGTCTACCTGTTTGTCTACCTGTCTGTCTACCTGTTTGTCTACCTGTTTGTCTACCTGTTTGTCTACATGTCTGTCTACCTGTTTGTCTACCTGTTTGTCTACCTGTCTGTCTACCTGTCTGTCTACATGTCTGTCTACCTGTTTGTCTACCTGTCTGTCTACCTGTCTGTCTACATGTCTGTCTACCTGTTTGTCTACCTGTCTGTCTACCTGTCTGTCTACCTGTCTGTCTACCTGTTTGTCTACCTGTCTGTCTACCTGTTTGTCTACCTGTTTGTCTACCTGTCTGTCTACCTGTTTGTCTACCTGTCTGTCTACATGTCTGTCTACCTGTCTGTCTACCTGTCTGTCTACCTGTTTGTCTACCTGTTTGTCTACCTGTTTGTCTACATGTCTGTCTACCTGTTTGTCTACCTGTTTGTCTACCTGTCTGTCTACCTGTCTGTCTACATGTCTGTCTACCTGTTTGTCTACCTGTCTGTCTACCTGTCTGTCTACATGTCTGTCTACCTGTCTGTCTACCTGTCTGTCTACCTGTCTGTCTACCTGTTTGTCTACCTGTCTGTCTACCTGTTTGTCTACCTGTTTGTCTACCTGTCTGTCTACCTGTTTGTCTACCTGTCTGTCTACATGTCTGTCTACCTGTCTGTCTACCTGTCTGTCTACCTGTTTGTCTACCTGTCTGTCTACCTGTCTGTCTACCTGTTTGTCTACCTGTTTGTCTACCTGTTTGTCTACCTGTTTGTCTACCTGTCTGTCTACCTGTTTGTCTACCTGTCTGTCTACCTGTTTGTCTACCTGTCTGTCTACCTGTCTGTCTACCTGTTTGTCTACCTGTCTGTCTACCTGTTTGTCTACCTGTTTGTCTACCTGTCTGTCTACCTGTTTGTCTACCTGTCTGTCTACATGTCTGTCTACCTGTCTGTCTACCTGTCTGTCTACCTGTCTGTCTACCTGTCTGTCTACCTGTTTGTCTACCTGTTTGTCTACCTGTCTGTCTACCTGTTTGTCTACCTGTCTGTCTACCTGTCTGTCTACCTGTCTGTCTACCTGTTTGTCTACCTGTCTGTCTACCTGTTTGTCTACCTGTTTGTCTACCTGTTTGTCTACCTGTCTGTCTACATGTCTGTCTACATGTCTGTCTACCTGTCTGTCTACCTGTTTGTCTACCTGTTTGTCTACCTGTCCGTGTGGAATCTCACATACTGAGGTGTTTTATGCACCAGTTACTTTCACCCTGACGTCGGCATAGGCGGCGCGTTCAATAGGCTAGGGGAAGATAAGCTTCCCCTAAAGTAAATGTCATGACATTTGCCAAAATGAGCTACAGTCAGGTCCATCAGTGTTTAGACAGTGACATCATTTGCATCATTTTGGCTCTGTCCACCACCACAATGGATTTGGAAAGAAAGTCAAGATGCGCTTTAAGTGTATAATTTTTAATTTAATGGTTTTGTCAATTATTGTACGACCGGTGTATGAATTACAACCACTTAGACATAGACACCCCCCTTCACCAGAAAAATAATGAGTCTGCCATCCACCACAGTTGTTTTCCGTGGTCTTCCCAGCCCTTTTGGTGTTGCTGATCTCAACAGTGCATTCTTTCTTTTTAAGAATGTACCAAATAGTTGATTTGTCCACACCTAATGTTTTTACTATCTCTCTGATGAGTTCGTTTAGATCTTTCCGCCTAATGATGGCTTGATTCACTGGCAGTGACAGCTCTTTGGACTTCATATTGAGGGTGAACAGCAACAGATTCCAAATGCAAATGCCACACTTGAAATCAACTCTAGACCTTTTATCTGCTTACTTGTGAATGAACTAATGAGGGAATAACACACACCTGGCCATGGAACAGCTGAGCAGCCAATTGTCCAATTACTTTTGGTCCCTTAGAAAAGGGAGAGAAAAAGCATCTCTGCACTTTCAGCTCATATTCATTAGTTCATTTCAACTCCATTGTGCTGTGGTAAACAGCTACGGTAATAATAACTTGGTCAATGTCCAAATATGTATGGACCTGACTGTATATCATTGCTCGTGCCTATGCAGAAATGAATCAAATAATTTAAAAAATGCTACACCAATGTGCACGATTTGGCCACAGAGGACTATGAGCTTCTTTTATAAATGACCTGTGGACTGTTGTTACGGTCGCAATTTGGGCAGCGCGCGCAAGCAAATAGCCTCTACCAAATAGCTGATTGTTGAGTTACAGCGCCGTGAAAAGCAGTTTAAATAGGTCTTGGCCTATCCCAATATTTCCAAATACAATCGTAGGAAAAACACCGTTTAGAAAGCAAATGGCTATTGCTGAAAAGAGAAGACAAATGAAATACTAATCTGTAGCTAGGTATCAAAATGTGCAGCTCACAGTTGAGCGAACGGTAGCCTATCTTACTGGCACCAGCAGAGAGCATCAGCCGTGTCCCCAGTGAGGGCTGCATATTGACTGTGTTTACCATTGGCACCAGCAGAGAGCCTCAGCCGTGTCCCCAGTGAGGGCTGCATATTGACTGTGTTTACCATTGGCACCAGCAGAGAGCCTCAGCCGTGTCCCCAGTGAGGGCTGCATATTGACTGTGTTTACCATTGGCACCAGCAGAGAGCATCAGCCGTGTCCCCAGTGAGGGCTGCATATTGACTGTGTTTACCATTGGCACCAGCAGAGAGCATCAGCCGTGTCCCCAGTGAGGGCTGCATATTGACTGTGTTTACCATTGGCACCAGCAGAGAGCATCAGCCGTGTCCCCAGTGAGGGCTGCATATTGACTGTGTTTACCATTGGCACCAGCAGACAGCATCGGCCGTGTCCCCAGTGAGGGCTGCATATTGACTGTGTTTACCATTGGCACCAGCAGAGAGCATCGGCCGTGTCCCCAGTGAGGGCTTTATATTGACTGTGTTTACCATTGGCACCAGCAGACAGCATCGGCCGTGTCCCCAGTGAGGGCTGCATATTGACTGTGTTTACCATTGGCACCAGCAGAGAGCATCGGCCGTGTCCCCAGTGAGGGCTGCATATTGACTGTGTTTACCATTGGCACCAGCAGAGAGCATCAGCCGTGTCCCCAGTGAGGGCTGCATATTGACTGTGTTTACCATTGGCACCAGCAGACAGCATCGGCCGTGTCCCCAGTGAGGGCTGCATATTGACTGTGTTTACCATTGGCACCAGCAGAGAGCATCGGCCGTGTCCCCAGTGAGGGCTGCATATTGACTGTGTTTACCATTGGCACCAGCAGAGAGCATCAGCCGTGTCCCCAGTGAGGGCTGCATATTGACTGTGTTTACCATTGGCACCAGCAGACAGCATCGGCCGTGTCCCCAGTGAGGGCTGCATATTGACTGTGTTTACCATTGGCACCAGCAGAGAGCATCGGCCGTGTCCCCAGTGAGGGCTGCATATTGACTGTGTTTACCATTGGCACCAGCAGAGAGCCTCAGCCGTGTCCCCAGTGAGGGCTGCATATTGACTGTGTTTACCATTGGCACCAGCAGAGAGCCTCAGCCGTGTCCCCAGTGAGGGCTGCATATTGACTGTGTTTACCATTGGCACCAGCAGAGAGCCTCAGCCGTGTCCCCAGTGAGGGCTGCATATTGACTGTGTTTACCATTGGCACCAGCAGAGAGCATCAGCCGTGTCCCCAGTGAGGGCTGCATATTGACTGTGTTTACCATTGGCACCAGCAGACAGCATCGGCCGTGTCCCCAGTGAGGGCTGCATATTGACTGTGTTTACCATTGGCACCAGCAGAGAGCATCGGCCGTGTCCCCAGTGAGGGCTGCATATTGACTGTGTTTACCATGGGATCAGCAGAGAGCATCGGCCGTGTCCCCAGTGAGGGCTGCATATTGACTGTGTTTACCATGGGATCAGCAGAGAGCATCGGCCGTGTCCCCAGTGAGGGCTGCATATTGACTGTGTTTACCATGGGATCAGCAGAGAGCATCAGCCATGTCCCCAGTGAGGGCTGCATATTGACTGTGTTTACCATTGGCACCAGCAGAGAGCATCGGCCGTGTCCCCAGTGAGGGCTGCATATTGACTGTGTTTACCATTGGCACCAGCAGAGAGCATCAGCCGTGTCCCCAGTGAGGGCTGCATATTGACTGTGTTTACCATTGGCACCAGCAGACAGCATCGGCCGTGTCCCCAGTGAGGGCTGCATATTGACTGTGTTTACCATTGGCACCAGCAGAGAGCATCGGCCGTGTCCCCAGTGAGGGCTGCATATTGACTGTGTTTACCATTGGCACCAGCAGAGAGCCTCGGCCGTGTCCCCAGTGAGGGCTGCATATTGACTGTGTTTACCATTGGCACCAGCAGAGAGCCTCAGCCGTGTCCCCAGTGAGGGCTGCATATTGACTGTGTTTACCATTGGCACCAGCAGAGAGCATCAGCCGTGTCCCCAGTGAGGGCTGCATATTGACTGTGTTTACCATTGGCACCAGCAGACAGCATCGGCCGTGTCCCCAGTGAGGGCTGCATATTGACTGTGTTTACCATTGGCACCAGCAGAGAGCATCGGCCGTGTCCCCAGTGAGGGCTGCATATTGACTGTGTTTACCATGGGATCAGCAGAGAGCATCAGCCGTGTCCCCAGTGAGGGCTGCATATTGACTGTGTTTACCATGGGATCAGCAGAGAGCATCGGCCGTGTCCCCAGTGAGGGCTGCATATTGACTGTGTTTACCATGGGATCAGCAGAGAGCATCAGCCATGTCCCCAGTGAGGGCTGCATATTGACTGTGTTTACCATTGGCACCAGCGGACAGCATCTGCCGTGTCCCCAGTGAGGGCTGCATATTGACTGTGTTTACCATTGGCACCAGCAGACAGCATCAGCCGTGTCCCCAGTGAGGGCTGCATATTGACTGTGTTTACCATTGGCACCAGCAGACAGCATCAGCCGTGTCCCCAGTGAGGGCTGCATATTGACTGTGTTTACCATGGGATCAGCAGAGAGCATCAGCCGTGTCCCCAGTGAGGGCTGCATATTGACTGTGTTTACCATTGGCACCAGCAGAGAGCATCGGCCGTGTCCCCAGTGAGGGCTGCATATTGACTGTGTTTACCATTGGCAACAGCAGACAGCATCAGCCGTGTCCCCAGTGAGGGCTGCATATTGACTGTGTTTACCATGGGATCAGCAGAGAGCATCAGCCGTGTCCCCAGTGAGGGCTGCATATTGACTGTGTTTACCATTGGCACCAGCAGACAGCATCAGCCGTGTCCCCAGTGAGGGCTGCATATTGACTGTGTTTACCATTGGCACCAGCAGAGAGCATCGGCCGTGTCCCCAGTGAGGGCTGCATATTGACTGTGTTTACCATTGGCACCAGCAGAGAGCATCGGCCGTGTCCCCAGTGAGGGCTGCATATTGACTGTGTTTACCACGGGATCAGTACCACTGGAATCATTTTCGGGAAAATGATTTCCTCCTCCAGGCAAGATGGAAGTCATATTGTACCATCTGTGTCTCCCCTTCCCATAAGCCTCGATGAGATGGCTGCATTCAAGGCCAAGTTGTTTGACAGTGTCAGAAGAGTAGGCTACTCATTTGTGTCGTATTACGAAATATGTCGCTTGTCTCCAATCATATAGTAGAATTGCATGAAACTTTTTCCCGTGCAAAAAACACAAACAAAGAATAAACGTCTCTGATTAGGCCTACTCTATGTTACTACGCGCCCAGGCATGCGTTAATGCATTGTTCAGAACTGTCTGTTTTGCTCACAGTAATTGACTTATATTATTAGCCTAAATTACGACAATGCAATCTACTCGTCACATTAGGAATAGTAGCCTATCTTACATTAGCCTGAAAAATGCAATGATACTGCAAACGTGAAACTCCGCCTATGAATGTCGGCATTTGAAATCGGCCATGTTGTGACTTGATAGCGTGTCTTATGCATCTATTCCATGTTGTGACTTGATAGCGTGTCTTATGCATCTATTTCATGTTGTGACTTGATAGCGTGTCTTATGCATCTATTCCATGTTGTGACTTGATAGCGTGTCTTATGCATCTATTCCATGTTGTGACTTGATAGCGTGTCTTATGCATCTATTCCATGTTGTGACTTGATAGCGTGTCTTATGCATCTATTCCATGTTGTGACTTGATAGCGTGTCTTATGCATCTATTCCATGTTGTGACTTGATAGCGTGTCTTATGCATCTATTTCATGTTGTGACTTGATAGCGTGTCTTATGCATCTATTCCATGTTGTGACTTGATAGCGTGTCTTATGCATCTATTCCATGTTGTGACTTGATAGCGTGTCTTATGCATCTATTCCATGTTGTGACTTGATAGCGTGTCTTATGCATCTATTCCATGTTGTGACTTGATAGCGTGTCTTATGCATCTATTCCATGTTGTGACTTGATAGCGTGTCTTATGCATCTATTCCATGTTGTGACTTGATAGCGTGTCTTATGCATCTATTCCATGTTGTGACTTGATAGCGTGTCTTATGCATCTATTCCATGTTGTGACTTGATAGCGTGTCTTATGCATCTATTCCATGTTGTGACTTGATAGCGTGTCTTATGCATCTATTTCATGTTGTGACTTGATAGCGTGTCTTATGCATCTATTCCATGTTGTGACTTGATAGCGTGTCTTATGCATCTATTTCATGTTGCACCGCTCCACAAGTAAGTAGTCCATTTATGATGAGGGTGAGTAGTGGTTAACATTGAATATGGCGTTCCACAGAACTTTAAACCTAATATTGCGATAATAATTCACGACTGGGGTAAAAAAAATATACACATTTTTTTTTTGTTGCTGTTCTCCAAATGCATTTTAGAGTTTTTAAATTGTATAGAAATGCAGTAAACAAGCTTCAACTTAAAAAAAAAAATCCCCCATACCCCACTTTGCCATACCCTATGTTTAGCTGAACAGACGCCAAATCGACCAACACAAACTGAGAATGTATTTGAAGCTGGGGGGGGGGGTCGATGATCTTGACTTTGACCTCGGTCTCTAACCCCTCTATCCCGTCCCTCTATCTGTCGATACCAATGCGGAGAGATGGCTGAAGACGAGACTCTCCAGTCACAGCACGATATGACTCTTTGGATCAACCTAAAAGTACATTTGTTTTGTAAATAGATAAAACATCTTTGTTGAAACCAAATTCAATGTTGATTCATTGCCAACTGTTATATTATTACCTAACTTATATTTCAAGCTGCAACCTATTTCTTTCAACACTCAACCTACTGTACCTGTCCTCTTTGGTTAAACCTAATACATAAAAATGAAAAATAACATTTCATGTAAATACACCCCATTATTTCACCAACCTTTTTACTTTGGATTTACCTATCCAAACGTCTTGAATTGGAACTGAAAATGATGATTGTTTCCAAGCGTTTTCTTTACAGAAAAGGTCAAATTTAGTAACCACAATATCTAAAGCAAGATATGCTCCCTTAACATAGAAATATTGTCAGGCTCTTTAGTATCACATTAACATCATTACAGATGCGGGCCTTAAACACGTTTTCATTATTCATTACATTGAAATGCTTTGGCTATCAAGGTCACCTCTCACCATCTTATTCCCTTAATTTCTATGCTGTTTTACACTGCCGGGTCACTTACAGTGGCTATACTTTCCCTCTATCACTTTTTCATCTATCACAACTGTATAAAGTATTCAGACCCCTTGACTTTTTCCAAATGTTGTTATGTTACAGCCTTATTCTAAAACTGATTACATCGTTTTCTTCTTCTCGGCAATCTACACACGATACCCCATAATTACAAAGCAAAAACAGATTTTTTTTTTGTGCTAATTTCTAAAACATTAAACTGAAATATCTCATATACTTAAGTATTCAGACCCTTTACTCGGTACTTTGTTGAAGCACTTCTGGCAGTGATTACAGCCTCGAGTCTATGACGCTACACACTTGGCACACCTGTATTTGGGGAGTTTCTCCCATTCTTATCTGCAGATCCTCTCAAGCTCTGTCAGGTTGTATGGGGAGCGTCGCTGAATAGCTATTTTCAGGTCTCTCCAGAGATGTTCGATTGGATTTAAGGCCGGGCTCTGGCTGGGCCACTCAAAGACATTCAGAGACTTTCCCCGAAGCAACTCCTGCATTGTCTTGGCTGTGTGCTTAAGGTCGTTGTCCTGTTAGAAGGTGAACTTCGCCCCAGTCTGAGGTCCAGAGTGCTCTGAAGCAAGTTTTCATCAAGCATCTCTCTGCACTTTGCTCTGTTCATCTTTCCCTCGATCCTGACTAGTTTTCTATTCCCTGCTGCTGAAAAACATCCTCACAGATTGATGCTGCCACCACCGTAGGGATGGTTCCAGGTTTCCTCCAGACGTGATGATTGGCATTCGGGCTAAAAAGTTCAATCTTGGTTTCATCAGACCAGAGAATCTTGTTTCTCATGGTCGGAGAGTCCTTTAGGTACCTTTTGGCAAACTCCAAGCGACTGTTATGTGCCTTTTACTAAGGAGTGGCTTCCATCTGGCCAATCTACCATAAAGGCCTGATTGAGGAGTCTTGGTGGCTCCAAACGTCTTCCATTTAAGAGTGATGGAGGCCACTGTGTTCATGGCTTGGTTTTTGCTCTGACCTGCACTGTCAACTGTGGGACCTTATATAGACAGGTGTGTGCCTTTCCAAATCATGTCCAATCAATTGAATTTACCACAGGTAGACGCAAATTAAGTTGTAGAAACATCTCAAGGATGATCAATGGAAACCGAATGCACCTGAGCTCAATTTCGAGTCACATAGCAAAGGGTCTGAATACTTATGTAAATATGGTATTTCTGATGTTTATTTTTAATACATTTGAAAAACTGTTTTCACTTTGTCATTATGGGGTATTGTGTGTAGATTTATGAGGGGAAAAAAACAATTGAATCAATTTTAGAATAGGTCTGCAATGTAACAAGATGTGAAAATAGTCAAGGGGAGTTTGGAGTGAAAAATAAGGTTGATTATTACATCTTAGATATATTTAATGGAGGGTGCTGGTGATCATTGATTTACTGTCTGGTGGGGTCTGTCTGTCTGTCTGTCTGTCTGTCTGTCTGTCTGTCTGTCTGTCTGTCTGTCTGTCTGTCTGTCTGTCTGTCTGTCTGTCTGTCTGTCTGTCTGTCTGTCTGTCTGTCTGTCTGTCTGTCTGTCTGTCTGATCCTGGCTCTATCATTTAAGAGATGTGGTGTCTTAGCTGCGTGCATATCACTCACAGCTGAAGATCTATCTCCTTATTCCTCCATTGGAATGTGGATCATTCTGTGTTCCGTCCAGTAAAATTCCATTCCTCTATTTTTTGGAGGTACAGTGTTGTGTTAGCTGTTATTTCAAATTGAAATGGTTAGCTATTTTTGGCACATTAATACACATTAATACACCATAGTATGCAGTTCTCTCTTCCAAAATGCTGCACCCCGATCCCCACCCGTTCTCGCTCTCCTCCCCCTACTTCCAAATTGGAGCACTGTCGTTAATTACAGCTGCTAATTGAGCACATCCATATGTTAAATTATACATGGATACAGTCTGAGAAGGTCATTATTAGATTTATAAAGCCCTCTGAAGAAAGTTTACCAGCTTTTAATTGATGATAATATGGAATCAGGCTTGTTTTAGGCACACAGGCCCTCCTGCTGCTCCAAGCTGGTTGGGAATGGGGATGGTGGTTTATACTTGTGAATGAATGGAGAGACTAATCAGGGGAGTGGAAACAATGGGGCCGAGAATAGAGAGCGAGGCTGGAGTTTTCATGTTAATCACGGAGTTCACCCATCTAAAGGGCTTGGTTTGCTGTACACCCATATGTGTGTGTGCGTGTTGTGTTCCTTTTGGCGTGGCTTGTCTGAATCGTATAGCGTGTCTCCTTGTCGCCAGGTGATGAGTCAGGCTCGCTCAGGGTCAATAATAATGGCTCGTGCCGAAGTTGGAACGACGATCACCACAGAAATCAGGCCCAATTCATCAGTGCTCCGCGGGCGGTTTGTCTCAGGGACTTCGAGGGGAGCGATATGTTTTCATCAGTGCTCCGCGGGCGGTTTGTCTCAGGGACTTCGAGGGGAGCGATATGTTTTGTCATTTATTCATACAGAAGATGAGTCGACGTTACAGGGATATTGTTACATGTGAAATGTTGCCCCACAATGGTCATGTGTGCCTGCTTTTCTCACATAAGTATATACACACACAACGACACACAGTACATTACCTTTCACTCCCTGCCTTACCACAGCAGCGTAGTTCTTAGCGTTAGAATAAAGGCTGTCCCCATAGGACGTTCAAGACTCAATCATGGACACTCTTAGAATAAAGGCTGTCCCCATAGGACGTTCAAGACTCAATCATGGACACTCTTAGAATAAAGGCTGTCCCCATAGGACGTTCAAGACTCAATCATGGACACTCTTAGAATAAAGGCAGTCCCCATAGGACGTTCAAGACTCAATCATGGACACTCTTAGAATAAAGGCTGTCCCCATAGGACGTTCAAGACTCAATCATGGACACTCTTAGAATAAAGGCTGTCCCCATAGGACGTTCAAGACTCAATCATGGACACTCTTAGAATAAAGGCTGTCCCCATAGGACGTTCAAGACTCAATCATGGACACTCTTAGAATAAAGGCTGTCCCCATAGGACGTTCAAGACTCAATCATGGACACTCTTACTGACAGTTGTGGCTGCTTTGCGTGACGTATTGTTGTCTCTACCTTCTTGCCCTTTGTGCTGTTGACTGTGACCAACAATGTTTGTAACATTTTGTGCTGTTTTGTGCTGCTACATGTTGTGCTGCTACATGTTGTGCTGCTACATGTTGTGCTGCCATGTTGTGCTGCTACATGTTGTGGTGCTACATGTTGTGCTGCCATGTTGTGCTGCTACATGTTGTGCTGCTACATGTTGTGCTGCTACATGTTGTGCTGCCATGTTGTGCTGCTACATGTTGTGCTGCTACATGTTGTGCTGCTACATGTTGTGCTGCCATGTTGTGCTGCTGCCATGTTGTTGCTGCCATGTTGTGCTGCTACATGTTGTGCTGCTACATGTTGTGCTGCTACATGTTGTGCTGCCATGTTGTGCTGCTGCTACATGTTGTGCTGCTACATGTTGTGCTGCTACATGTTGTGCTGCTACATGTTGTGCTGCTACATGTTGTGTTGCTACATGTTGTGTTGCTACATGTTGTGCTGCTACATGTTGTGCTGCTACATGTTGTGCTGCTACATGTTGTGTTGCTACATGTTGTGCTGCCATGTTGTGCTGCTACATGTTGTGCTGCTACATGTTGTGCTGCCATGTTGTGCTGCTACATGTTGTGCTGCTGCATGTTGTGCTGCCATGTTGTGCTGCTACATGTTGTGCTGCTACATGTTGTGCTGCCATGTTGTGCTGCTGCATGTTGTGCTGCCATGTTGTGCTGCTACATGTTGTGCTGCTACATGTTGTGCTGCTACATGTTGTGCTGCTACATGTTGTGCTGCTACATGTTGTGCTGCCATGTTGTGCTGCTACATGTTGTGCTGCCATGTTGTGCTGCCATGTTGTGCTGCTACATGTTGTGCTGCCATGTTGTGCTGCTGCATGTTGTGCTGCTACATGTTGTGCTGCTACATGTTGTGTTGCTGCCATGTTGTGCTGCTACATGTTGTGCTGCTACATGTTGTGCTGCTACATGTTGTGCTGCTACATGTTGTGCTGCTACATGTTGTGCTGCTACATGTTGCGTTGCTACATGTTGTGGTGCCATGTTGTGTTGCTACATGTTGTGCTGCTACATGTTGTGTTGCTACATGTTGTGGTGCTATGTTGTGTTGCTACATGTTGTGCTGCTACATGTTGTGCTGCTACATGTTGTGCTGCTACATGTTGTGTTGCTACATGTTGTGATGCTACATGTTGTGTTGCTACATGTTGTGGTGCCATGTTGTGCTGCTACATGTTGTGCTGCCCTGTTGTGCTGCTACATGTTGTGCTGCCATGTTGTGTTGCTACATGTTGTGCTGCTACATGTTGTGCTGCTACCATGTTGTGCTGCTACATGTTGTTGCTGCTACATGTTGTGCTGCTGCATGTTGTGCTGCTACATGTTGTGCTGCCATGTTGTGTTGCTACATGTTGTGCTGCTGCATGTTGTGCAATTGTGTATATGTACCCTGTTACGCAGGCTTAGTTAGAGGTCACAGGCTTCCCAGTCTAACCTGATTATGTAAGACCTTCCTCTTTCTCTCTGCTCTGCCCATGGAAGGAATCCCCTCCACTCTCAGCTGCAGCGTGGAGCACTGTGGAGCTTGTTCAATCAATGAGCTGTATGTCAGGGCTGGAGTGGAGGGAACAGTGGTGGTGTAGCCCGTGGCAGTGTGGTTGGATCAGTCAGCCCTGGCCTATACTGTAGCGTCACTCTGTGTTCTACAGGCCTGGGAGAGAGAGTCAAGGGAGGCCCAAGGGACCTGTTGCTCTTTTCACATCAGTCACACTGTGTTGCACACCTGCACTGGGATCGATGTCGTAGTGAGGAGAGGAGCTGTTTGCGTGTGTGTGGGAGGGGGTGGTGGTGAATAGACACACACCTTGATATTCTCAACTATCCAGACTACGCTAAAATAACTTTAGCCTCCATCCCATTATTTGATAACGTATCAAGAGAGCTTGGGAGAGTCCACCCACCTTTATAAAATACAGGGGAAGAGCCGCGCTTTGTGTGTGTGTGTGTGTGTGTGTGTGTGTGTGTGTGTGTGTGTGTGTGTGTGTGTGTGTGTGTGTGTGTGTGTGTGTGTGTGTGCGTGCGTGCGTGCGTGCGTGCGTGCGTGCGTGCGAGTGCGTGCGTGCGTGCGTGTGTTTGTTTGTATCCAGAACTGCTCAACTTGGTTTAGGATCCAGACTATTATAATGCCCTTCATTTATAATCCTTTCAAACTGGGACTGTGACTGTGTCGGTGTAATGGGATGTGGGCACGGAACACACACACACACACCCACACACACACACACACACACACACACACACACACACACACACACACACACACACACACACACACACACACACACACACACACACACACACACACACACACACACACACACACACACACACACACACACACACACACACACACACACACACACATACACACACAGTCGCTCCTTTCCTCAAGGCAGTGCAGTTGCTTCAGACTTTAGTGGTTTCCTGACTTCTGGGAACATTAGCCCATGTTCTGTTCCCCTCTAAGCACCTCTCTCCCTTTCACACCAATGCCATGTCCCACAACAGATGGAACTGCAGCTGGGAGGTTGTCCGACCCAAACCTAAAACACTGTCAGCTTCCCCACAGGGCCTGCGGAACACATCAGAGAGAGGGCTGAAGGAATGAAGGGAGAGAGAGAGAATGGGAGAAAGATGCAGTTGAGATTTGAATGCCTATTAATCGAATTATTATTTGATTTAATGTATTCATAGATTTACTGTCCAGCAGTTTTCGAAGGAAACTCAATTAATTTCCAGCAACATGCGCAGAGTGGAAATATCGATTGGAATTAGCCCCTGACAGGCTCTGAACATCGAGTGACGGGAAAAGCGTTTGGGATCTTGTACCCGTCTGACAGTTTGCGCTCTAATGCCTTCCTCATTTTAAAAAGGTTGGAATAATCCCGCCAGGAGACAGCAACCTGGCATTGTGTGATTCATATTTCAATTTGATTCCTATTTCAATGTGATTCCTATTTAAATGCGATTCCTATTTCAATGTGATTCCTATTTCAATGTGATTCCTATTTCAATGCGATTCCTATTTCAATGCGATTCCTATTTCAATGTGATTCCTATTTCAATGTGATTCCTATTTCAATGCGATTCCTATTTCAATGCGTTTCCTATTTCAATGCGATTCCTATTTCAATGCGATTCCTATTTCAATGTGATTCCTATTTCAATGTGATTCATATCTCAATGTGATTCCTATCTCAATGTGATTCATATCTCAATGTGATTCATATCTCAATCCAGGCCTAAGCATCATCTGAAGCCTTTAGTGATGCCTGGTGATTGAGCCATCCATCTGGCTTTATCCTGTACATCCCCATGGGTTATCTACCCATCAGGCCTAGCAGTGGAAGAGTAGAGGTACCCCTGGGTGGATGCCACTCATGTTATCCATCGGCTTTTCTCTGTTGCCTGGTGATATTCTGCTATTTCCTTCTGAGCTGCCATTTACCTAGGCTCCCCCAGGCTTTCCTTCTAGACAGACAGGCAGAGAGACCGACTGCACTGAGACACCCTGAGATTAGCCTGTTCTTTACTCCAGTAGAGCAGACAGCCTACATGTCTCTCGGGGGGGGGGGGTTTACTGCAGCTACGGTTAATTTCAAAACCAACCGCCAATTTCAATAGCATTTGATAAGACCGCCACTGTTTTGGAATTCATCTTAAAAGACACCCAGAGGTCAGAGGTTCATCTCTTCCAATTGCCGCGCAGCGACAGGGTGGCTAAACTGTCACAACCCTATCTTATCCTGTCGTGTGATCATCTCATGCCATGTCACTGCCTACCGACTCCCCTCTCTTGGAAAGGTACAGACTTAAAGGCCCAGTGCAGTCAACACTTTTGTTGACTCTATTTCCACACAACACTCTATCCATTTCCATACTGTGAGGTTGGAATAACGATTGTAAAATGTATGATAATGATAATGTGAGAGCTGTTTGAAAAGAGCCCCTAAAACTGCAGCAAGTTTTGGCCTGCCTGGTGACATCACAGTAAAGCGGTAAATGAGTTTCTAGGCCAATAAGAAAGAGAGTTCCAAACCTCTGCCAATAACCGCTTGTTTTCAACTTTCCCCTCCCCACTCAGACCACTCCCAGAGTGTCCTAGACAAATGATTGCTTGCGAGATTGCTCTTTGCTAAGACGTTATTTCTGTTACTTTTTGACCACTTTAATTGAAAACAATCACAGTAAGCTTTGTTCCCCACGAATGATTTGATATTGCGTTGGACCTTTAATAGATCTACTCTGATTCTCTGCTCACTGATTGTTTTCTATTTTATCGTATTGAGGAATCTTGAGGTATCTTGTACAGTAGATCTACCATCTCGAGAGTCTGAGTCTGCCTGTCTGCCTCCGTCTCTGTCTGTGAGCTCCAGCCCTAATGTAGTCAAACCACTGATAAACTCTGTCCCTGGTACTCTAGAGAACGGATGACTGACGTCTACACACACACACACACACACACACACACACACACACACACACACACACACACACACACACACACACACACACACACACACACACACACACACACACACACACACACACACACACACACACACACACACACACACACACACACACACACACACAAAGCATGTCTTTCAGATACTGTAAACAGGCCCCTCTGGCCCTCCTGTCAGCAGTTCACATGTGCATGGCTACATCAGTAACATCTGTATCCCACCTCTTCCATCCCCCAACCCAAAGCTCCAGTCTTTAGCCCACTGAGTGAGCTGGCTGACATCTCCGATGAGGGGAGCTGTACATCATCGATGTGTTTTGTTACAGATACAGACTTTTGTTTTTTTGTTGTTGTCCCAAATGGCACCCTATTCCCTATATCGTGCACTACTTTTGACCAAAGTAGTACACTTTATAGGGAATAGGGAGCCATTTGGGTGGCTAAACAGGGAGTGTCCCCCAGGGGACACATCTCTCTGATCCACACTGCTTTAATGATATTAAGGTGACTCACAGCTTTTGCAAAACAATGGCTCAATACACCGGGCCGTATCGAGAGGCTCTTAACAATAGAATTATTCCTCAGGATATGATAATGCCCTGGATGTCAGCACGGCGCCAGCGCACTATTCCATTAGTATTGATTTGTTGTATTGATAACTCCTATGGCGACATAGATTGGTATTCCCGACTGTGCTGTTGGTTTTCTGTAAGGACCATTAGAGCCAGACTTTAAGGCTATAAACCAGAGAACCCCATTGGGTTCCAAGGTCTCTCCCTAACACAAGGTCAATGTGATCAGTCTTATCTTCATATCCATCTATTACCTGTCCAGCACTAGGCCAGGACTAGGCCAGGACTAGGCCAGCACTAGGCCAGCACTAGGCCAGCACTAGGCCAGCGGGTGAATATATTAGCCTGAGGTGGAAGACAGTCTTTCCCCTCTAGGGCCTGTGTCGCCTCTCCTCTCTCTTTTCTCTCTCCGATACCCTCTCTTCTGCTCCCCCATAGTATCCCATCCTACGGGTTTAAATCTCTCTGACCTCTTTACTGATCCTCTGTGGGGATGGCCCTGGTCTGGGAGTGGAGCGGAGGTCCAGTACCTGGATCTCATCAGAGATGTATGATATGATATTCGGGCCATATGCCACACCGTTTTGGGTGGTTGTGTGTTTCTGTTACTATGGCTGCGTTTAGACAAGCAACCCAATTCGGACATTTTTTTCAATAATTGGTCTTGATAAGATCAGCTCTTTTTTGCCAAAACTATGTGCATCACATGATGTTCCTAATTGGCTAATAAAAGCCACATTCCCTACTGGAGTTCCAGTCGCACCCTGGTCTCTCAGACAGATCTGATCGCAGACAGATCTGATCTCAGACAGATCTGATCTCAGATAGATCTGATCTCAGATAGATCTGATCTCAGACAGTCAGAATCCAGTCACGTTCCAGTGTCTTAGCAGACGGTTGTCCCACTAACTATCCCCATTGGGAGCCAAGCTCAGACAATAATCTCCCTCCACCACTGTTTACAGCAAACATAACCCTTCTGACCCAGCTCTCTACTGGCCAGAGGAAGAGCTTTTCATCTATTCTCTTCAGCTCAGCTCAAGGTGCTTGGTGGAGGATTTGTCAGAGAGTGAGATGCGACTGTAAAGCCAGTATATAATATGATACTAGGTATAAGAGAGGCGTTCATAGAGTTGTTCTTGCAAGACAAATGGCATCCACAGTGTTTACATTTCCCTTCATTTATCTGTACATTTTAAAACGCTCAATCAAAGTTGAACCCGCATGAAAATCATGCTAAGTTGAACCTGATTTTAAATCTCTCCTTGCTCAACTGTCAGTCAATAAACAGACTGGAGGAGGGAGGGAGGGGGGGGGTGGTAAACACCTGAACCTCTAATTGCCTCTTGTTTATTTGTTGACTTTGAATTACTCTGATCGGAGTGGAGATCATTAGTATACAGCCGCAAAGTTAGCGGCAAATACAATTGGCTCTTATTATAATTAGCCCCAGTGGCGCAGTGCGTGGGAGCTGGTGTTAGGGAGAGAATGAAGTGGTAGGAGGATCACACACACACACACACACACACACACACACACACACACACACACACACACACACACACACACACACACACACACACACACACACACACACACACACACACACACACACACACACACACACACACACACACACACACACACACACACACACACACACATACACATACACACTTTTGGGGACCTGGAGTATTTCACTGTGGATGTTACACACCCAACTCCACCGAGCCTGGGCAGGTGAAAAGGCTAAAGTGGCATTTACCATCAGCCGTGCACAACACCCAGTCAGCAGTGTGTGTGTGTGTGCTACAGTGCGTCGTAAGTGTATGTCTGTCGATTGAAGATTACGCCACCTGCATCTGTTTTAGCATTAGTTGTGTAACTCCGCACTTTACCCGCATGTCTTAACATGCGTGAGTGGTTTGGCGCTATGCCAGTGTGTGTGTGTCTCTGTGAGTGAACGTTTGTCTGCGTGCATTCGTCCAGGCCTGCGTGTGTATGTGTTTAACCTTGTGTGTGTGTATAGATTCCCTCATTACAGTGTGTCCACACAGCATTATATAGCGATCCTCTACATAAAAAAACACCATTGAACTCAATTGTTCCACAGCTCCTCGGGCCAGTTATCCCTTTTGCTTAGCTGACCCTATTAAGGCAGGGCCAGCCGCTTACTACTGCATACTAACAGTAATTTAGCCTGTGCTGCCACTACACAGAGCCAAGGCCAAGCATGAGGCCACCTTGTCCCGGACCTGCTGTTTTGGACTTTCTCTCTCTACCGCACCTGCTGTCTCTAACTCTGACTGATCTACTATGAAAAGCCAACTGACATTTACTCCTGAGGTGCTGACCTGTTGCACCCTCGACAACCACTGTGATTATTATTATTTGACCCTGCTGGTCATCTATGAACGTTTGAACATCTTGGCCATGTTCTGTTATAATCTCCACCTGGCACAGTCAGAAGAGGACTGGCCACCCCTTATAGCCTGGTTCCTCTCTAGGTTTCTTCCTAGGTTCCTGCCTTTCTAAGGAGTTTTTCCTAGCCACCTTGCTTCTACATCTGCATTGCTTGCTGTTTGGGAGTTTTAGGCTCAGTTTCTGTATACAGCACTGTGTGACATCAGCTGATGTAAGAAGGGCTTTATAAATAAATGTGATTGATTGATTGACTGGGCAGCCAGGAAATCGTTGATGTTAGAGGTAGTCACAGAGAGGTTATAGAGACTCCCTTCAGAGCCTGTCTGTCTCTCTCTCTCTCTCTCTCTCTCTCTCTCTCTCTCTCTCTCTCTCTCTCTCTCTCTCTCTCTCTCTCTCTCTCTCTCTCTCTGTCTCTCTCTCTCTCTCTCTCTCTCTCTCTCTCTCTCTCTCTCTCTCTCTCTCTCTCTCTCTCTCTCTCTCTCTCTCTCTCTCTCTCTCTCTCTCTCTCAGACACATACAGTATAGTACAGAATCTAGCTTTCTTTAGCATGGATGTATGTGTTCTGTGTTCCCTAGAGGCTCCATGGCGGGTGGTGTAGTTCAGACCAGGCACCCAGACTGTGATTGCGTTTCTCATCTCTTTTCTCAAACTCTGTACGGTGTGCGATCTTACAGCTAATCCTTTTGCCTCCCACTCTCATTATGTTACGCAATCTGTTCGAATATTTCTTCCTTCTTACTGGTCCGCCCATTTAGAGCGTGAAAGCTCATGGTTTTCTCTTCATGTTTTTTTCTTTTTCATTATCTTGCTATCCTGTCATCACATCACACTCTTTGGTGTTTAGACCTCTAACTCATCCCCCTCACTCCTCCTCTCTGTTTTCCCTCCCCTCCCTCCAGACACCAAGACCTGCCCCGCCAAGGACTTCCAGTGCCGCAACAGGAAATGCGTGGCGCCCGTCTTTGTGTGCGACGGCGACGACGACTGCGGGGATGGCAGTGATGAGGAGAAGTGTTCCACCCCCACGTGCGGCCCCCATGAGTTCCGCTGTAACGACTCGGAGTGCATCCCGAACCTGTGGAGCTGCGACGGCGACCCGGACTGCGGGGATAAGTCTGACGAGTCTGTGGAGCGCTGTAGTCGCCGGACGGAGCCCCAGAAGCCCCGGTGCCCCGAGGGGGAGTTCCAGTGTGGCAGTGGAGAGTGTGTCCACCTCAACTGGAAATGTGACGGAGACGCAGACTGCAAGGACAAGTCGGATGAGGCCGACTGCGGTAAGTCGTCCACTGTATCTGGGGTTGGATCACCTGGGGATGCACACAGGATGTGGCCATACATATATATAAGGCTGTGAGAAAACGATTTGCCCCCCCCCCTTCTAATTTTCTCTATTCTTGCATATTTCCGTGCGTGTTTTAAATGTTATCAGATCATGAACCAAAACCTGCTATTAGATGAAGGGAACTGAGTGAACAAAAAAAATCCACCACGTTTGTAATGTTACGCAACACCCAATGACCCTGTGTGAAAAGGTCATTGGCCCTTTGAAATGCCGTGATTGGTTTTCAGCAGACATAACGGGGCCCATGTCATCCAACCAGTAGACTCGAAAGCGCCTGGAAGCACCTGGATGATCGTAGAAGAATGTTATATGGACAAATTAGTCAAAAGTGGAACTTTTGGACGACATCGGTCCCGTTATGTCTGGCAAAAACCAAACACTGCATTCCACGGTAAGAACATCATATAGTGATGCTTCGCTGCCTCAGGACCTGGATGACTTGTCACCATTGAAGGAACCATGAATCCTGCTCTCTATTCTAAAGGAGAATGTCAGGCCATCGGTACGTGAGCTGACGCTGAAGCGCAGCTGGGTCCTGCAGTAAGACAGTTATTCAGAACACAAGCAAGTCTACATCAGAATGGCTAAGAAGCAACACATTTAAAGGGTTGTAATGGCCTAGTCAAAGTCCAAACCTAAACACGATGGAGATGTTGTGGCAGGACCTGAAACGAGCTCGAAAAACCCACAAATGTCGCTGAGTTAAAGCAGTTCTGCCCGGAAGAGTGTGACAGAATTCCTCCACAGCGATGTGGAGAGACTGATGAACAACTACAAGCAACGTGTTGCTGCAGTTAAAGGTGGAACAACCAGTTATTGAGTGTAATTACTTTTTCACACAGGGTCATTGGGTCTTGCATAACTCTTTTTTTTTTAAATGCAATAAATGAAATAGGTATCAACATTGTGTGTCATTTATTCACTCAGGCTCCCTTTATCTACTATTAGGCTTCGGTTGAGGATCTGACAAAAAATATGCAAAAACAGAGAAAATCTTAAAAAGGGCAAAGACTTTTCCTCTGCACTGTATGTATATAGTCTGTTCTATGAAAAGGATGGAGTCTTTCTGGGGGTATTTAGCATAGAAAGACTTCTATGTAAAAATCACTATGTCAATGTACAATCAATAAATGTGGATGGATTTGTGAGTGGATAGGCGTGTGTGTGTGTGTGTGTGTTAGCACTTTTGCCTGTGTGTGCCTGCTTGTCTGTTTGTGTACGCAGCAGGTGAACGTTTAATGTCACGGATCTTGCCCTGGAGGCAAAACTGAGCGCCTTCTGCTAGATGGGCCAGCTGTAAAGTCAAAATTGGCTCTATTATAAAAATCCATGAACTCTAACATTTGCTTTTGTATTACTTTGTGGCTGTGCTAGCTAGTGACCACTGTAGAGCTGCCTCCGGAGCAAGATTGATGACGAGAAACGCTAACCTGCGTGTTATGCATGGATGTTATGGGGTCAAAGGTGAAACTTCTGTTATGCTGCCCGGTGATAATAAGCTCCACGCTGGAACCACCAGGGCAATCAGTTGAGTTGGTTGCCATGCAACAGTGTGATGATTGGAGAGCCCTTGAGAGGGAGCGAGGGCATTCACAACCTGGCTCTCTCTCTCTCTCTCTCCCTGAGTAACACCCTGTTCTCAATCCCAGAGACTGCCCAATAATAACACACCGATCATAAAGAGGACGGAATCAGAGCAGATCTATGCAGGGGTTTCAGACTTGTACGATTATTTTGGTGTTGGAACCTGATTAAACCTGCCTTATTAATAATCCCAATCAATAGCATTATCAAAACGTTATGCATTGTCCTATCGTGGCTACTGTACATTTAGAAGTGATACTGCCTGGTCCAGAAACAATGTGTGTGCCGTACCCGTAGTGGTGTGTTGGCATGATCACTACTGTTTAGAAGCATCTGTCTTAAATCCCTTAGCAGACTCTACACAGTAGATGCAGAGGTGAGATGTGTGATCTGGGAGAGGGGTTCCAGTATGACAGTATTATAGTGATGTAAATGAGAAATGGAGAATCATTCATCTCGGTAGTCTGTTCCTGCCTTTTCTTTCTCCCGGACCGCCACTGTTCATCCCGAGATTGTATTATTATTAGCTGAGCTCAGATCCCAATCGCTGGACTGATACCATCAGCACGTTATGATACACCGGATTACGCCGGTTATGCTGGATTTAACATCAAGGGGGTCTTTGTTTATGTTAGAGAGGGGAGGCTTTTTTGGCGTGTGTGTGTGTGTGTGTGTGTGTGTGTGTGTGTGTGTGTGTGTGTGTGTGTGTGTGTGTGTGTGTGTGTGTGTGTGTGTGTGTGTGTGTGTGTGTGTGTGTGTGTGTGTGTGTGTGTGTGTGTGTGTGTGTGTGTGTGTCGTCTCGCATCTTGTCCTCTGGTGTAGGTTACATCTCCAAAGTGCATCCCATGAATAATTAAAGCAGCAGTTAAAGAGATGAATGGGTAAAATAAACCTTCCCTATACTACTGCTAGTACAACACACACACACACACACACACACACACACACACACACACACACACACACACACACACACACACACACACACACACACACACACACACACACACACACACACACACACACACACACACACACACACACAGCACAAACAACAGAACAAAGCAGGGCAGTCCTGGGTGTGTGTTTTACCCAGACAGTGAGTAAATACCTCCCAGCTTCTCATTTCCACAGTATTTCTCTGGTGCAGAGGGAAACAGGGAGAAGGGGGAGTTGTATGTATGAGGGATTACTACTGAATTGGAATGCACTCCGTTTTGGCCCAAACCCAAGATGAAACATGCACTTTTTCCACTGGGGTAATTTCATCTCTGACAGGATACTGAGTTGGGGTTGGATCTCTAGAGAGATAGAAAGTTAGATGATGCGCTGTTGAATTCACGCAATCTGTCTGTGTGTGTGTGTGTGTGTGTGTGTGTCTGTCTGTCTGTCTGTCTGTCTGTCTGTCTGTCTGTCTGTCTGTCTGTCTGTCTGTCTGTCTGTCTGTCTGTCTGTCTGTCTGTCTGTCTGTCTGTGTGTCTGTGTGTGTGTGTGTGTGTGTGTGTGTGTGTGTGTGTGTGTGTGTGTGTGTGTGTGTGTGTGTGTGTCTGCGCCGTGTTTCTTTTTTCTCTCTGTCTTCTATGTGTGTCCTGTGTCTGTGTGTCTGTCTGCTCTGTGTGTGTGTGTGTGTGTGTGTGTGTGTGTGTGTGTGTGTGTGTGTGTGTGTGTGTCTGCGCCGTGTTTCTTTTTTTTCTCTCTCTCTTCTATCTCTCTTTCTCCTGCTCTCTCTCTCTCCCTCTCGCTCTGTGTCTGTGTGTGTGTGTGTGTGTGTGTGTGTGTGTGTCTGTGTGTGTGTCTGCGCTGTTTCTTTTTTTCTCTCTCTCTTCTATCTCTCTTTCTCCTGCTCTCTCTCTCTCCCGCTCCCTCTCGCTCTGTGTCTGCGTGTGTGTGTGTGTGTGTGTGTGTGTGTGTGTGTGTGTGTGTGTGTGTGTGTGTGTGTGTGTGTGTGTGTGTGTGTGTGTGTGTGTGTGTGTGTGTGTGTGTGTGTGTGTGTGTGTGTGTGTGTGTGTGTGTGTGTGTGTGTGTGTGTGTCTGCGTGTGTGTGTGTGTGTTCTATCTCCCACAGCGCTGCTGACCTGCCGTCCAGATGAGTTCCAGTGTGGTGATGGATCCTGTATTCATGGCAGCAAACAGTGTAACGGGGTTCGTGACTGTCCTGACTTCAGCGATGAGGCTGGCTGTATCAACGGTGGGTTGGCCTTACTGACCGTCCCCTCTTCCCCTGTGTCTTCCTCCATGCCCAGTAGTTACTCCCCTTACCTTCTCTCCTGGGTATATAGTTGACAGATGTTCCACTGGTCTGGAATAACTGCTCATGTTTTCCTAATTTCCCCTCGTCATTTACCACAATATCTCATACTCTTCTCTGTATTGTGTTGTACACTGCATGGCCAAAAGTTGCTTGTCGAACATCTCATTCCAAAACCCTGGGCATTAATATGAAGTTGCTGTAACAGCCTTCATCCACTCTTCTGGAAAGGCTTTCCACTAGATGTAGGAAGATGCCTGCGGGGACTTGCTTCCATTCAGCCGCAAGGTCATTGGTGAGGGTGGGCACTGATGTTGGGTGATTACATTTGGCGATCCAATTCATCGCAAAGTGTTTTGATGGGGTTGAGGCTAGGGCTCTGTGCAGGCCAGTCAAGTTCTTCCACACCGATCTCGACAAAGCATTTCTGTATGGACCTCGGGTTGTGCACTGTGGCATTCTCATGCTGAAACGGGAATGGGCCTTCCCCAAACTGTTGCCACAAAGTGGGAAGCACAGAATCGTCTCGAATGTCATTGTATGCTGTACCGTTAAGATTTCCCTTCACTGAAACTAAGGGGCCCGAACCATGAAAAACAGCCCAAGACCATTATTCCTCCTCCACCAAACTTTACAGTTGGCACTTTGCATTCGGGCAAATAGCGTGCCCCTGGCATCCGCCAAACCCAGATTTGTCCTTCAGACTGACAGATGGTGAAGCGTGATTCATCACTCCAGAGAACGCGTTTCCACTGCCCCAATGGCGGCGAGCTTTAAACCACTCCGGCCGACTCTTGGCATTACACAATGTGATCTTAGACTTGTGTGCGGCTGCTCGGTCATCAAAAACCTATTTCATGAAGCTCCCCACGAACAGTTCTTGTGCTGACGTTGCTTCCAGAGGTAGTTTGGCTACACTCGCATTAACATCTGCTAACCAATTGTATGTGACGAATGAAATTTGATTTGATTTGACTCGTTAGTGAGTGTTGCAACAGGGGGACAGACAATTTTGTACGCACTACGCACTTCAGCACTCGTTGGTCCCATTCTGTGAGCTTGTATGGCCTGAGCCATTGTTGCCCCTAGACATTTACACTTCACAATAACAGCACTTACAGTTGACCGGGGCAGCTCTAGCAGGGCAGAAATTTGACGAACTGACTTGTTTGAAAGGTGGCATTCTATGACGGTGCCACATTGAAAATCAAATCAAATCACATTTATTTATATAGCCCTTCGTACATCAGCTGATATCTCAAAGTGCTGTACAGAAACCCAGCCTAGAACCCCAAACAGCAAGCAATGCAGGTGTAAAATCACAGAGATCTTCAGTAAGGCCATTTTATGGCTGTGTTCTTCTATTTATTTAAATTGTTTATTTTTTAGGGGGTAGATCAATTTTAATATTGTAGCTAGATTATGGCTTCCTTCGATGTAATTGTCTGCATTATTTCCAATGCCCCGTATATATTTTTTGTAAATATATATATATATATATACAGTACCAGTCAAAAGTTTGGACACCTACTCATTCAAGGGTTTTTCTTTATTTTTACTGTTATCTGCATTGTAGATTAATAATGAAGACATCAAAACTATGAAATAACACATATGGAATCATGTAGTAACCAAAAATGGGTTAAACAAATCCACATATATTTTATATTTGAGATTCTTCAAAGTAGCACCCATTTGCCTTGATGACAGTTTTGCACACTCTTGGAATTCTCTCAACCAGCTTCATGAGGTAGTCACCTGTAATGCATTTAAATGAATTGATTTCCGCCTTAATGTGCTTGAGCCAGTCAGTTGTGTTGTGACAAGGTACACAATATAGCCCTATTTGGTAAAAGACCAAGTCCATATTATGGCAAGAACAGCTCAAATAAGCAAAGAGAAACAACAGTCCATAATTTCTTCAAGACATGAAGGTCAGTCAATCTGGAAAATGTCAATTTCAATAAGTTTTTTCAAGTGGAGTCGCAAAAACCATCAAACGCTATGAGGGAAATGACTCTTACGAGGACCGCCACAGGAAAGGAAGACCCAGAGTTACCTCTGCTGCAGAGGATAAGTTCATTAGAGTTACCAGTCTCAGAAATCAGCAATTGACTGCATCTCAGATTGCAGCCCAAATAAATGCTTCACATAGTTCAAGTAACAGACACATCTCAACATTAACTGTTCGGAGGAGACTGCTTGAATCAGGCCTTCATGGTCGAATTTCTGCAAAGAAACCACTGCTAAAGGACACCAATAAGAAGATACTTCCTTAGGCCAAGAAACATAAGCACTGGACTTTAGATCGGTGGAAATCTGTCCTTTGGTCTGATGAGTCCAAATTTGAGATTTTTGGTTCCAACCTCCATGTCCTTGTGAGACGCACAGTAGGTGAACGGATGATCTCTGCATGTGTGGTTCCCATCGTGAAGCATGTAGGAGGAGGTGTGAGAGTGCTTTGCTGGCACACTTAACCAGCATGGCTACCACATGGCTACCACAGCATTTTGCAGCGATTGGCCATCCCATCTGGTTTGCGCTTAGTGGGACTATCAACAGGACAATGGCCTAAAACACACCACCAGGCTGTGTAAGGGCAATTTGACCAAGAAGGAGAGGGATGGTGCTGCATCAGGTGACAGTCACCCGACCTCAACCCAATTCAAATGGTTTGGGATGAGTTGGACCGCAGAGTGAAGGAAAAGCAGCCAACAAGTGCTCAGCATAGGTGGTACTGTTGAAAAAGTATTCCAGGTGACTACCTCATGAAACTGGTTGAGAGAAGATTTTGCAAAGCTGTCATTTTTTAAATGGTATTATTTAACCTTTATTTAACTAGGCAAGCCAGTTAAGAACAAATTGTTATTTACAATCACGACCTACCGGGGAATAGTGGGTAGAACACCGGATTTTTACCTTGTCAGCTCAGGTATTCGATCCAGCAACCTGCCCAACGCTCTAACCACTAGGCTACCTGCCACCTCTACTTTGAAGAATCTCAAATATCAAATATATTTTGGTTTGTTTAACACATTTTTGGTTACTACATGATTCCATATGTGTTATTTCATAGTTTTATGTCATCACTATTATTCTACAATGTAGAACATTTAGAAAAATACAGAAAAACCCTTGAATGAGTAGGTGTGTCCAAACTTTTGACTGTTACTATATATATATATATATATATATATATATATATATATATATATATATATATATATATATATATATATTCACATATCTTTTTAAAATATATATGTTTTATTATCTACGGAGTTAGCTCCAGGTATATGTTGCAATTCTTCAGCCAGTCCTGGACCTGTGACCAAAAACAAGTTACATATGGACTGTACCAAAATAAATGATCTAGTGACTGAAAATAGTGGCTGAAATAGCTGAATCCACTCATGTCAATGGGTATCCAAATACTTTTGTATATATAGTGTATTTTGAATTAATACACTATCATCTTCTCTACTGCAGGTACAGAGTGCTAAGCTACCAAAATATCATTGTTACTTATTTTATAACCCCACCCCCATTTTTCTACCCTCTGTCTTTCCCAGCCACTAAGTGCGATGGCCCCAGGAAGTTTATGTGCAAGAATGGAGAGTGTATCGACAGCAGCAAGGTGTGTGATGCCATCGAAGACTGCAAGGACTGGTCAGACGAACCTATGAAGGAGTGCGGTAAGACACACACGAATGCATTAACGCATGCCGGCACACACCCAACCCACACGCACACACCTATTAGTATCCAGTTGACATGCAGATGGTCACTCTGGTAGTAATCGGAGCTTCATTTGATCGAGGGGGAATAAATCAGGATCATCCTCAGCTCGCTCGTTACCGTCAAATACCAACTCTTCCCTTGAGGTTGTTCATAGCAAGGAAACAGGCTCAGACTACATTACCCATAAAGCACCATATGGATTAGCGCTCCACCATAGATAATACACATGCAATTTGTTTAGGCAATATTGCTGAGCAAAATTGCTGGCAATGGAGAGGGGTATGAGACACTGGAGCAATGATGAGCAATGAGCAACATGGACTTGAATAATAGATGACATATGAAGCATAGATCTTTAAAACAGAATTTCTCCATTCATTTACTCATTTCCTATAACTAGTTTTAGCCAGTTGACTGCCACAGCTGTACTGAAATTAATCAGCTAACAAACAAGCAATCAAGAGGTGTTGCCCCTGCTCTGTCCATCCACTCAAACTGCTGCCAGTCAAGTTGATGGCAATGCAGACGTAAGGATAACAAGATTTAGCAAACTTCATTATCATAAGCTAGAAAAATGTGAATGGCATTAAGCTAACTAGCTAGCCAGCTAGTTAAACATACAAAACAATGAAATGTAAATGGCTAGCTGGCTAATTTAGCCAGTTTGTTCCATTGACTTTGCATGAGCTCCAGTTACCTTGCTAAACGATTAGCATGCGCCCCACCCTGGATTTTTTTTCCGTCAGTTAAACATGAACACAATGTAACGTATCATGATCATATGTTGTAGTGAGGAAACATTTGACACGAGAAAACATTTCACTCCAAAACGGGAGTTCATTTTCTCTCACTTCAGCTTCAAAACGGTCATATTGAATCACCTGAGTCAAAACATGTTAGAAACACCTTTGGCAGCGATTACAGCTTGGGGGAAAGGTTGCAGAGGGGGGGGTTACATTTTTATGTAGAAGGACTGAGAAGCTCCGTTCTGGTGACTTTAAAAAAAAGACATGCTACTCCAAAATGAATGAAAACCTCATTTTTCTGACACCATCGACAATATCATTTCCAGATCAAGATATGAGCCCAATGACATTTGAAAATTATTTCTTAAAATATTTTTTCACTGACATCATGGGATTGTTAAGTACTAATTTCTAATTGGCTTGAACGGCATTCTAGATGATGTATTATTTCCCTATAATGCACGGCATATGTGCATGGTAAAATTCATGGCTATAGTTAATTCTTACATGTTCAATGTTTGAGCTGCTTTTGAAACCAAAAGTCAAATTGAAACCATTCCTGGAATTGTTGAATTTGATTTTCATAATAGCAAACTAAGACTGATGGTTTGGTTAGCTAAAATACCAAGGCAATGACTTCCTCTCCCAGTATCTGGTGTAAAGCAGACTGAAGCAGGTTTCCTGCAGGTTGGCCATGCAGATTTTTTTATCCTGAAAAAGTCTTTGCCGATGTCAAGCATACCCATTACATGATGCATGAACATAGGGAGGCTGTCATGCAGGTGAAAGAGGACCCAAAAGCGACTTAACAGAAACAGAGTTTATTCAAGTCCAAACAGAAAACGACAAATCCTACCTCTGAAGCGTCAACCTCGACAATGAATTGTCTAGTGACGTCAGGAGTAACGAGGATAGGAGCGGACGTAAAACGTTCTTTTAGAAGATCAAAAGCTCCCTGGGCGGAACCGGACCACTTAAAACACGTCTTGACAGAAGTAAGAGCTGTGAGAGGGGCAGCAACTTGACCGAAATTACGAATGAAACGCCGATAGAAATTAGCGAAACCTAAAAAGCGCTGCAACTCGACACGTGACCTTGGAACGGGCCAATCACTGACAGCTTGGACCTTAGCGGAATCCATCTGAATGCCTTCAGCGGAAATAACGGAACCGAGAAAAGTAACAGAGGAGACATGAAAAGAGCACTTCTCAGCCTTTACGTAGAGACAATTCTCTAAAAGGCGCTGTAGAACACGTCGAACGTGCTGAACATGAATCTCGAGTGACGGAGAAAAAATCAGGATATCGTCAAGATAGACAAAAACAAAGATGTTCAGCATGTCTCTCAGAACATCATTAACTAATGCCTGAAAAACAGCTGGCGCATTGGCGAGACCGAACGGCAGAACCCGGTACTCAAAATGCCCTAACGGAGTGTTAAACGCCGTTTTCCACTCGTCCCCCTCTCTGATGCGCACGAGATGGTAAGCGTTACGAAGGTCCAACTTAGTAAAGCACCTGGCTCCCTGCAGAATCTCGAAGGCTGATGACATAAGGGGAAGCGGATAACGATTCTTAACCGTTATGTCATTCAGCCCTCGATAATCCACGCAGGGGCGCAGAGTACCGTCCTTCTTCTTAACAAAAAAGAACCCCGCCCCGGCCGGAGAGGAAGAAGGCACTATGGTACCGGCGTCAAGAGACACAGACAAATAATCCTCGAGAGCCTTACGTTCGGGAGCCGACAGAGAGTATAGTCTACCTCGAGGAGGAGTGGTCCCCGGAAGGAGATCAATACTACAATCATACGACCGGTGAGGAGGAAGGGAGTTGGCTCGGGACCGACTGAAGACCGTGCGCAGATCATGATATTCCTCCGGCACTCCTGTCAAATCGCCAGGTTCCTCCTGAGAAGTAGGGACAGAAGAAACGGGAGGGATGGCAGACATTAAACACTTCACATGACAAGAAACGTTCCAGGATAGGATAGAATTACTAGACCAATTAATAGAAGGATTATGACATACTAGCCAGGGATGACCCAAAACAACAGGTGTAAACGGTGAACGGAAAATCAAAAAGAAATAGTCTCACTGTGGTTACCAGATACTGTGAGGGTTAAAGGTAGTGTCTCAAATCTGATACTGGGAAGATGACTACCATCTAAGGCGAACATGGGCGTAGGCTTCTCTAACTCTCTGAAAGGAATGTCATGTTTCCGAACCCATGCTTCGTCCATGAAACAACCCTCAGCCCCAGAGTCTATCAAGGCACTACATGTAGCACCCGAACCGGTCCAGCGTAGATGGACCGACAAAGTAGTACAGGATTTTGATGGAGAGACTTGAGTAGTTGCGCTCACCTGTAGCCCTCCGCTTACAGATGAGCTCTGGCTTTTACTGGACATGAATTAACAAAATGTCCAGCAACTCCGCAATAGAGGCACAGGCGGTTGGTGATCCTCCGTTCCCTCTCCTTAGTCGAGATGCGAATCCCTCCCAGCTGCATGGGCTCAGTCTCAAAGCCAGAGGAGGGAGATGGTTGCGATGCGGAGCAGGGAAACACCGTTGATGCGAGCTCTCTTCCACGAGCCCGGTGACGAAGATCTACCCGTCGTTCTATGCGGATGGCGAGAGCAATCAAAGAGTCCACATCTGAAGGAACCTCCCGGGAGAGAATTCATCCTTAACCACTGCGTGGAGTCCCTCCAGAAAACGAGCGAGCAGCGCCGGCTCGTTCCACTCACTAGAGGCAGCAAGAGTGCGAAACTCAATAGAATAATCCGTTATGGACCGTTCACCTTGGCATAAGGAAGCCAGGACCCTAGAAGCCTCCCCACCAAAAACTGAACGGTCAAAAACCCGAATCATCTCCTCTTTAAAGTTCTGGAACTTGTTAGAGCAATCAGCCCTTGCCTCCCAGATAGCTGTGCCCCATTCTCGAGCCCGGCCAGTAAGGAGTGAAATGACGTAAGCAACCCGAGCTCTCTCTCTAGAGTATGTGTTGGGTTGGAGAGAGAACACAATCTCACACTGCGTGAGAAAGGAGCGGCACTCAGTGGGCTGCCCGGAGTAGCAAGGTGGGTTATTAACCCTAGGTTCTGGAGGCTCGGCAGACCAGGAAGTAACAGGTGGCACGAGACGTAGACTCTGGAACTGTCCAGAGAGGTCGGAAACCTGAGCGGCCAGGTTCTCCACGGCATGGCGAGCAGCAGACAATTCCTGCTCGTGTCTGCCGAGCATGGCTCCTTGGATCTCGACGGCAGTGTAACGAGCGTCTGAAGTCGCTGGGTCCATTCCTTGGTCGGTTCCTTCTGTCATGCAGGTGAAAGAGGACCCAAAAGCGACTTAACAGAAACAGAGTTTATTCAAGTCCAAACAGAAAACGACAAATCCTGAATCCTTAACAGGAAATGTCCAAACAGGGAATAACAGAAATCCTCTAGTCTGTAGAGGGGAATAACAGGAGAAGCGGCCACAGACTGCAGGTCGCTTCGGGTAGGCGCAGGCCGTAGCTGACAGAGACACCTGCTCACACGCAGCATCTGATGAAGGCAAAAACACGACAGGACAGGGCGATACACAATCACAGCACGGTGAAAGAAGGCAAAAACACGACAGGACAGGGCGATACACAATCACAGCACGGTGAATTCTAAACAAGGAACCGACAGGACAGGAACGGAACACAAAGGAAGAAATAGGGACTCTAATCAGGGGAAAGGATCGGGAACAGGTGTGGGAAGACTAAATGATGATTAGGGGAATAGGAACAGCTGGGAGCAGGAACGGAACGATAGAGAGAAGAGAGAGCGAGAGAGTGAGAGAGGGAGGGGGAGAGAGAGGGATAGAAAGAGGGAAAGAACCTAATAAGACCAGCAGAGGGAAACGAATAGAATGGGGAGCACAGGGACAAGACATGATAATAAATGACAAACATGACAGAGGCAGTTACTCAGTGATGTGTTGTGTTGGATTTGCCCCAAACATAACGCTTTGCATTTAAGCCAAAAGTCTATTCCTTTCCATTTTATTTTTTGCAGTATTACTTTAGTGCCTTGTTGCATCCGGAATACGTGTTTTGGAATATTTTTATTCTGTATATTTGTATTCTTCTTTTCACTCTCATGGCCTCATGGTGACATCCCTGAGCAGTTACCTTCCTGTTCTGCAGCTCAGTTCAGAAGGGCGACTGAATCTTTGATGTGTCTGGGTGGTTTAATACATTATCGACAGCATAATTATTCACTTGACCATGTTTAAAGAGATATTAAATATCTGATGTGTTATTGTTAAAACCTCTTTGGGCTGAGATCCTGCTAACAGGATCGATAGGACAACAACAGCCAGTGAAAGTGCAGGGCGCCAAATTCAAACAACAGAAATCTCATAATAAAAATTCCTCAAACATGCAAGTATTTCACGCCATTTTAAAGATACACTTCTTGTTTAACCCACCACAGTGTCCGATTTCAAATAGGCTTTACGTCGAAAGCACCACAAACAATTATGTTCGGTCAGAGCCAAGTCACAGAAAAACACAGACATTTTTTCCATCCAAAGAGAGGAGTCACAAAAATTAGAAATAGAGAGAGAATTAATCACTAACCTTTGATGATCTTCATCAGATGACACTCATAGGACTTCATGTTACACAATACATGTATGTTTTGTTCGATAAAGTTCATATTTATATAAAAACATCTCAGTATACTTTGGCACGTTATGTTCAGTAGTTCCAAAAACATCCCGTGATTTTGCAGAGAGCCACATCAATTTACAGAAATACTCATCATAAATGTTGTTGAAAATACAAGTGTTATACATGGAACTTTAGATACACTTCTCCTTAATGCAACCGCTGTGTCGGATTTCAAAAAAACTTTACGGAAAAATCATACCATGCAATAATCTGAGTACGGCGCTCAGAGACCAAAACAACCCAAACAGGTATCCGCCATGTTGTGTAGTCAACAGACGTCAGAAATAGCCTTATAAATATTCACTTACCTTTGATGATCTTCATCAGAATGCACTACCAGAAATCCCAGTTCCACAATAAATGTTTGATTTGTTCTATAAAGTTCATCTTTATGTCCAAATACCTCCTTGTTTTAGTGAGTTCAGCCCAGTAATCCAAATTCATGACGCACGAGCAGATGAAAAGTCCAAAAGTTCCGTTACAGACCGCAGAAATATGTCAAACGAAGTATAGAATCAATCTTTAGGATGTTTTTAACATAAATCTTCAATAATGTTCCAACCAGAGAATTCCTTTGTCTGTAGAAATGCAATGGAACAGAGTTTGCTCTCACGTGAATGAGCCTCAAGAGCTCATGGCACCTTGCCAGAGCCCTGACTCATTCCCCTCTCATTCACCCCCACTTCACAGTAGGAGCATCAAACAAGGTTCTAAAGACTGTTGACATCTAGTGGAAACCTTAGAAAGTGCAACATGACCCATATCCCACTGTATCTTCAATAAGGAATGAGTTGAAAAACGACAAACCTCAGATTTCCCACTTCTGGGTTGGATTTTTTCTCAGGTTTTTGCCTGCTATAGGAGTTCCGTTATACTCACAGACGTCATTCAAACAGTTTTAGAAACTGTTTTCTATCCAAATCTACTCATATGCATATATTAGTAACTGGGACTGAGTAGCAGGCAGTTTACTCTGGGCACCTCTGGGCACCTTATTCATCCAAGTTACTCAATACTGCCCCCTGCCATAAGAAGCTAATCATCTACCAGTCACTGCCCTTCTGCCCTTATGAGGCTTTCAAAAAAGCTCCCTGGTCTTTGTAGTTTAATCGGTGCTTGAAATTCAACACTTGACCAAGGGACCTTACAGATGTTGCATGTATGGGGTACAGAGGAAGGGGTAGTCTTTAAAAAAAAAAATTCAACCCCTATTTTTTCACACAGTGAGTCCATGTAACTTATTATGTGATTTGTTAAGTCAATTTTTACTCCTGAACTAATTCAGGCTTGCTATGATTACAAAGCAAAAACTAGTTTTTAGACAGTTTTGCAAATTTATGAAGAATAAACAACTGAAATATAACATTTACATAATTATTCAGACACTTTACTCAGTACTTTGTTGAAGCACCTTCGGCAGCGATTACAGCCTCGAATCTTCTTGGGTATGACGCTACAAGCTTGGCACACCTGTATTTGGGGAGTTTCTCCCCTTCTCCTCTGCAGATCCTCTCAAGCTCTGCCAGGTTGGATGGGGAGCGTCGCTGCACAGCTATTTTCAGGTCTTTACAGAGATGTTCGATCGGGTTCAAGTCCGGGCTCTGACTGGGCCACTTAAGGACATTCAGAGACTTGTCCCGAAGCCACTCCTGTGGGAAGGTAAAGCTGAAGTCCTGAATGCTCTGGAGACGGTTTTCATCAAGGATCTCTCTGTACTTTGCTCTGTTCATCTTTGCCTCAATGCTGACTTGTTTCCCAGTCCATGCCGCTGAAAACATGATGATGCTGCCACCACCATGCTTCACCCTGGGGATGGTGCCAGGTTTCCTCCAGACATGACGCTTGGTATTCAGGCCAAAGACTTCAATCTTTGTTTAATCAGAGCAGAGAATCTTGTTTCCCATGGTCTGACAGTATTTAGGTGGCTTTTTGGGAAACTCCAAGCAGACTGTCATGTGCCTTTTACTGTGGAGTGGCTTCCATCTGGCCACTACCATAAAGGCCTGATTGCTGGAGTGCTGCAGAGATGATTGTCCTTCTGGAAGGTTCTCCCATCACCATAGAGAAACTCTAGAGCTTTGCCAGAGTGACCATCGGGTTCTTAGTCACCTCCCTGACCAAGGCCCTTCTCCCCCGATTGCTTAGTTTGGCCAGGCGGCCAGCTCTAGGAAGAGTCTTGGTGGTTCCAAACTTCTTCCATTTAAGAATGATGGAGGCCACTGTGTTCTTGGGGACCTTCAATGCTGCAGAAATGTTTTGGTACCCTTCCCCAGATCTGTGCCTTGACACAATCCTGTCTCAGTGCTCTACAGACAATTCCTTCAACTTCATGGCTTGGTTTTTGCTCTGACATGCACTGTCAACTGTGGGACCTTATATAGACATATGTAAATCATGTCCAATCAATTGAATTTACCACAGGTGGACTCCAATCAAGTTGTAGAAACATCTCAAGGATGATCAATGGAAACAGGATGCACCTGAGCTCAATTTCGAGTCTCATAGCAAAGGGTCTTAATACTTATGTAAATAAGGTATTTCTGTTTAATAAGGTATTTCACAGTGTCCGATTTCAAATAGGCTCTACAGCGAAAGCACCACAAACGATTATGTTCGGTCAGAGCCAAGTCACAGAAAAACACAGACATTTTTTTCAGCCAAAGAGAGGAGTCACAAAAATCAGAAATAGAAATAGAATGAATCACTTCTGTTGTTTATGCAAAAATCTCTATAATTCGGTTTTCACTTTGTCATTATGGGATATTGTGTGTAGATTGCTGAGGAATAAGGCTGTAAAGTAAACAAAACGTGGAAAAAGTTAAGGGGTCTGAATACTTTCTGAAGGCACTATATAATCCTCATAATAATTCACATTTCCTTTTGCTGCAAGATTATTCTTCTGCTGTAACAAACTGGCTCAAATTAAGATCCTATATCTATGTGCAACATCTATATTATAGTTCTTAAATTAGTATTAAATAAAACAATAGAGATCCTACATCTGTATGCAACAACTATACTGAATAAAATTATAAACATGCAACAATTTCAACATGCAGTTCACATTTGGAAATCAGACATTTTAAATAAATAAATTAAGCCCTAATGTATGGATTTCACAACTGGGCAGGGATGCAACAATGGGTCGGCCTGGGAGGGCATAGGCCCACCCACTTGGGAGCCAGGCCCATCCAAAGGGGAGCCAGGTCCAGCCAATCAGAATGAGTTTTTCCCCACAAAAGGGCTTTATTCTAGACAGAAATACTCCTCAGCACCCCCCCTTCCCCCCTCCCCTCGGACGATCCCGCAGGTGAAGAAACCAGATGTGGAGGTCCTGGGCTGGACCAGGACCTCCACGTGGTCTGCAGTTGTGAGCCCGGTTGGACGTTCTGCTAAATTCTCTAAAACAACGTTATTATGGTAGAGAAATGTACAACAGTTCTGGTGGACATTCTTGCAGTCATCATGACAACTGTACTACATTTACATTTACATTTAAGTCATTTAGCAGACGCTCTTATCCAGAGCGACTTACAAATTGGTGCATTCACCTTATGACATCCAGTGGGACAGTCACTTAACAATAGTGCATCTAAAACTTAGGGGGGGTGGGGTGAGAGGGATTACTTAACCTATCCTAGGTATTCCTTAAAGAGGTGGGGTTTCAGGTGTCTCCGGAAGGTGGTGATTGACTACTAAACTTGAGACACCTGTGGCATTGTGTTGTGTGGCCCTTTATTGTTCCCAGCACAAGTTGCACCTATGTAACGATCATGCTTTTTAATCAGCTTCTTGATATGCCACACCTGTCAGGTTGATAGATTATCTTGATAAAGGCTCAAATACTCACTAACAGGGATGTAAATAAATTTGTGCACCACATTTTTGAGAAATAAGATTTTTGTGTGAATGGAACATTTCTGGGATCTGTTATTTCAACTCATGAAACATGGGACCAACACTTTACATGTTGCGTTTATAATTGTGTTCATTGTATATATACAGCTTTTACATTTGTATTAATTTGTAAAAATGCGTAGAATTTTCTTTTCATTTTGACATTCCGGATGATTTTTTTCCAGATCAATGACAAAAACATCACAATTAAATGCAACAAATGTGACAAAATCCAAGGGGGTGAATATTTATGATACCCATCGTGCATACAGTAGCTCTGTGACATTAGATCTCTTTACTTTGCCATACATATTTATGTTCTGTTGGAATTGGTTTACATTATATTGATTTGTGTATTACTGAAGCTGTATACGCATTTGCCGGTCTTGTTTTATCTTGATGCCACGTTCTCTAGCTATAGTATAAGTGGACATGTGCTGTTTGTTATTCATTAACATGGAAGTTAAGATATTCATAAATGACCAGCTTGTGTTTTGTACAACATCCTCCAGCCTCCCCCTGTCTTCCTCTCACGCACGACTGTAGCAATAATGAAGTGTCAGCTCTCAACCCCACTCTACCCGCTAGGCTTATCAGGGCTCTGCGCTGAAATGTTTTACAAGGAGCACAAGTAGAAATGTCGGAGCACACAAAGAAATGTCGGAGCACACAAAGAAATGTAGGAGCACAATGGAAAATATTTGAGATATTGAAGCGGTAATCTGCAGTTGGGTGTTTCATATTTTTCTAGGGGCACGGTGCTGCCAAATAAAACATTCTACAAATCGCAGCACTGTAAAGCCCTGCTTATGGGAGGGAGGGTGACGGGGAGACAGGAAAACAGAGCGATAACGTGCTATAAGGAATGATAGAGAGAGAAAGAGGGGGGTAAGGGAGGATGGATACTGAAAGGGGAACAGAATGAAAGAGAGGGAAGGTAAGGAGGAGGGATGGATAAAGGGATAGGAGGAGGGATGGATAAAGGGATAGGAGGAGGGATGGATAGAGGAAGGTAAGGAGGAGGGATGGATAAAGGGATAGGAGGAGGGATGGATAGAGGAAGGTAAGGAGGAGCGATGGATAAAGGGATAGGAGGAGGGATGGATAGAGGAAGGTAAGGAGGAGGGATGGATAAAGGGATAGGAGGAGGGATGGATAGAGGAAGGGATGGATAGAGGAAGGGATAGGAGGAGGGATGGATAGAGGAAAGTAAGGAGGAGGGATGGATAAAGGGATAGGAGGAGGGATGGATAGAGGAAGGGATAGGAGGAGGGATGGATAGGGGGATAGGAGGAGGGATGGATAAAGAGATAGGAGGAGGGATGGATAAAGGGATGGATAGGGGGATAGGAGGAGGGATGGATAAAGGGATAGGAGGAGGGATGGATAAAGGGATGGATAGGGGGATAGGAGGAGGAATGGATAAAGGGATAGGAGGAGGGATGGATAGAGGAAGGTCAGGAGGAGGGATGGATAAAGGGATAGGAGGAGGGATGGATAGAGGAAGGTAAGGAGGAGGGATGGATAAAGGGATAGGAGGAGGGATGGATAGAGGAAGGTAAGGAGGAGGGATGGATAAAGGGATAGGAGGAGGGATGGATAAAGGGATGGATAGAGGAAGGTAAGGAGGAGGGATGGATAGAGTAAGGTAAGGAGGAGGGATGGATAGAGGAAGGTAAGGAGGAGGGATGGATAAAGGGATAGGAGGAGGGATGGATAGAGGGAGGTAAGGAGGAGGGATGGATAAAGGGATAGGAGGAGGGATGGATAAAGGGATAGGAGGAGGGATGGATAGAGGGATAGGAGGAGGGATGGATAGAGGAAGGTAAGGAGGAGGGATGGATAAAGGGATTGGAGGAGGGATGGATAGAGGAAGGTAAGGAGGAGGGATGGATAGAGGAAGGTAAGGAGGAGGGATGTATAAAGGGATAGGAGGAGGGATGGATAGAGGAAGGTGAGGAGGAGGGATGGATAGAGGAAGGTAAGGAGGAGGGATGTATAAAGGGATAGGAGGAGGGATGGATAGAGGAAGGTGAGGAGGAGGGATGGATAGAGGGATAGGAGGAGGGATGGATAGAGGAAGGTAAAGAGGAGGGATGGATAAAGGGATAGGAGGAGGGATGGATAAAGGGATGGATAGGGGGATAGGAGGAGGGATGGATAAAGGGATAGGAGGAGGGATGGATAAAGGGATGGATAGGGGGATAGGAGGAGGAATGGATAAAGGGATAGGAGGAGGGATGGATAGAGGAAGGTCAGGAGGAGGGATGGATAAAGGGATAGGGGGAGGGATGGATAGAGGAAGGTAAGGAGGAGGGATGTATAAAGGGATAGGAGGAGGGATGGATAGAGGAAGGTAAGGAGGAGGGATGGATAAAGGGATAGGAGGAGGGATGGATAGAGGAAGGTAAGGAGGAGGGATGGATAAAGGGATAGGAGGAGGGATGGATAGAGGAAGGTAAGGAGGAGGGATGGATAAAGGGATAGGAGGAGGGATGGATAAAGGGATGGATAGAGGAAGGTAAGGAGGAGGGATGGATAGAGTAAGGTAAGGAGGAGGGATGGATAGAGGAAGGTAAGGAGGAGGGATGGATAAAGGGATAGGAGGAGGGATGGATAGAGGGAGGTAAGGAGGAGGGATGGATAAAGGGATAGGAGGAGGGATGGATAAAGGGATAGGAGGAGGGATGGATAGAGGGATAGGAGGAGGGATGGATAGAGGAAGGTAAGGAGGAGGGATGGATAAAGGGATTGGAGGAGGGATGGATAGAGGAAGGTGAGGAGGAGGGATGGATAGAGGAAGGTAAGGAGGAGGGATGGATAGAGGAAGGTAAGGAGGAGGGATGTATAAAGGGATAGGAGGAGGGATGGATAGAGGAAGGTAAGGAGGAGGGATGGATAAAGGGATAGGAGGAGGGATGGATAGAGGAAGGTCAGGGAGGGATGGATAAAGGGATAGGGGGAGGGATGGATAGAGGAAGGTAAGGAGGAGGGATGTATAAAGGGATAGGAGGAGGGATGGATAGAGGAAGGTAAGGAGGAGGGATGGATAAAGGGATAGGAGGAGGGATGGATAGAGGAAGGTAAGGAGGAGGGATGGATAAAGGGATAGGAGGAGGGATGGATAGAGGAAGGTAAGGAGGAGGGATGGATAAAGGGATAGGAGGAGGGATGGATAAAGGGATGGATAGAGGAAGGTAAGGAGGAGGGATGGATAGAGTAAGGTAAGGAGGAGGGATGGATAGAGGAAGGTAAGGAGGAGGGATGGATAAAGGGATAGGAGGAGGGATGGATAGAGGAAGGTGAGGAGGAGGGATGGATGTATAAAGGGATAGGAGGAGGGATGGATAAAGGGATAGGAGGAGGGATGGATAGAGGGATAGGAGGAGGGATGGATAGAGGAAGGTAAGGAGGAGGGATGGATAAAGGGATTGGAGGAGGGATGGATAGAGGAAGGTGAGGAGGAGGGATGGATAGAGGAAGGTAAGGAGGAGGGATGGATAGAGGAAGGTAAGGAGGAGGGATGTATAAAGGGATAGGAGGAGGGATGGATAGAGGAAGGTGAGGAGGAGGGATGGATAGAGGGATAGGAGGAGGGATGGATAGAGGAAGGTAAAGAGGAGGGATGGATAGGGGGATAGGAGGGCTAGATAGAGGGATAGGAGGAGGGATGAATGGATAAGGGGAGGAGGAGCCAGAATGGATAGAGGGATAAGGGGAGGAAACCTGCTCCCCAAAGGAAATCAGATTAGCGAGGGGCATCTGGTGCGAAGCCACCCCCTTCTGAGCCCTGCCCCAGTGCATTCTGGAATGGTTCCAGGTGTCTGATAGCAGCACATTCCCCTAGAGGCAACCTCAGACACACACCCACACACATATAGGCCAATATCTTGGTTGTTTTATTTATGTTTGACTCCCCTTCCTCTATTTCTCCCTTCATCCCTCTCTTTCTAGGTGTGAATGAGTGCGCAGACAACAATGGAGGCTGCTCTCACGTCTGCAGAGACCGGAGGATCGGCTATGAGTGTGACTGTCCCACTGGATACAAACTAATGGACAAGAAGACCTGTGGAGGTAGAGTCCCATACAATATGTCCCACTTAGCAAAGCCTTACCAATGATTGCGCTCTCTGAAAGTTGCTCTCTCAATCTCCCACACATTTCCTTCTCTTCTCGTGCTCTCTCGTTCCAGGCGGTAGCTACATAGAGTAAATGGCCCAGATATCTCTCTCTCTCCTGCTGTCCATCCTGTCTTAGTAGAGACCGAGTGTGTCCAGTGTAATTGATGCGCTTCTGATATCCCTCCTCAGACATAGACGAGTGTGAGAACCCTGACGCCTGCGGACAGGTCTGCGTCAACTACAAAGGAGACTACAAGTGTGAATGTTACGAGGGCTATGAGATGGACCCCAGCACCAAGACCTGCAAGGCCGTGGGTGAGTGAGACAGCCCATAATGTCCCCGGCAACCACAGAAGAGACATGGACACACATACACGCGCACAAGCTTGCATATGCACACAAACACACACACACACGCACACACATCTCAGCAGCATCACCGTCTGTTCTCAGCCTGTCCAATATGAAAGGACTTTCTTTGTATGCAGGGCGTTCGGAAAAGGCAAATATTTGCCTTTGCTTCTCTGGGCGGTGATTAAAAGAGAACCATTCCCTCCGTGTCTCTCCCTTGCTATGGGGGGGCCTGTCAGGGCACTGTAGGACACAGCCTGGCATTGTATCTCACCGTGCCCCACGGTAAACACACTAGCCTGGCCATGAATAGCAACCAATGCCCTGGTCTTAACTTTGGGCCCTCTCTCAGACTCAGACTGTAGAGAAATACATGGTTTGTGATTAGCAGCATCATTCCCAGGTTGGATCGTTACATGGTAATGAGGGGGCTTAAGCGGGAACGGGCTCGGCTTTGCTCTAAGTGGCGTAGAAAATGCCATTGATTACCTTCCATCCGAGCACATCTCTATTACTGTTAGAGTGAGCACATACTCAGAAAGCTCGGGCCGTTTATTATTAGAGCGGAAGGGAGGGGGACAGCGTGTCGGTGTGTGTGTCTGTGTATGTATGTGTGTATTATTGTAATAGTTCCTGGTAGGGCTGTGGCGGTAATTGAATACCCGTGTAACTGACAGTTATGGATGAAGGCCGTCATGAAAATGAACCAACCGTCAAAACCGTTTAAATGGGCACACATTCATTTTGGGAGAATTTTTTTTTTTTGGGGTGGGGGATTATTAACGTAGATAAACTTGATCTAATAGCAGGAGTGTTGACTAATGATCATAAGCGATTGTTTCGTTAACTTAGTCTGTCGATTGAACGTTCTACATCTCCTCTTTCCAACTGTCGTTTGATGCTCCAGCTGCTCACCGTCTGATGTGCGGGGTTGTAGAAGCGCTAGCCTGTGGGCTATGGCACTTCAGGGGGGGAAAAATAGTTTGACATGTGGACACATCAACAGACACACACACACACACATCAACAGACACACACACACACACACACATCAACACACACACACACACACACACACACACACACACACACACACACACACACACACACACACACACACACACACACACACACACACACACACACACACACACACACACACACACACGCTCACACCAATTTACAGATAACGCACGCTCGCATTCCACTGTGTTAGGTTTAGTACATTTACAGGAGCTGACAGCTGAAGTGACGATGTCGTTGAGCACACGGAGCTGGAAACTTCAGGCTTTATTTGTGTTCTGGCCTGAAGGCACAAAGCCGTGTTCAGGGAACTCTATACCATTATTACCCTTCATCCAAACACTGATTCAAGGACATTGGCCCATTACTACAGATTTTTATTCCAACACTTTGAACTGTTTTACTGCTCACTGGAAATGCGTTAGAAGGCCCTTGGAGGCTGGATAGAGAAAGTGTTTATAAGAATACTTATTTGACTTACTTTCTGAAGTGTTTTGCCCGTTTTAATCTTAGCTACCACACATATTGATTTAGACAAAAGTATCCCATATGGCTCTGTAGTTTACTACGAACAGTGTGTTGGCTAATTAAATCTACGACTCCCAGGTTGGTGTCATGTTGGGTTCACATGTTTCGCTCGTTGTTATGAGCTGAACAGCTCTCTCCAGTTCTCCTACAAGTACAACTCGGCAAGTTGATTCCCACAAGTCATTTCACCACAATAATTTCATTGTATGTTTATTTTGTTTACCCTGGGTGCAGTATCACTCGCCAATAGTTAATGACATAACTGATTGGCGCTCACTGTTGCCTTTGTGCATTCGTGTGCGCCAGGGGCTGCAATTGTACTGCGGCATTCTCTACATCACAAACCGTCTGTTTCACAGCCCAATCCACATCATGCGAACAGTTAAATCCTCAAAAACAGTTCAATAAAACGTACTCTATTTCCATAAACACTGAGGTGTGCAGGTTTTTCCCCTTCATAATCAGATGATCGCTCCTGCAGAGGGAAGAGGGAGAGAAATAAACGATTTTCATGTATAATCCATTAGATCCATGTCAGACTAGCACTTGAGAGAGCACTGTTTGTGATTGAGCCCATCCACTCCTGGTGTCTGTGTCTGCTCTGTAGCCTCGGTTCTAGTCTCATTATGACAGACTGGGGCTGAGCTGAGCAGAGGCACGCCCATACGAGACAGAGCCGGATGACATCGCTGCTTGTCTTGACAGACGCTCGGAGGGACACTGCGCCGTTATATATTTCAATGGAGGGAGGAAGGGAGCATAGTGAGAGAGAGGAAAGAGACTAAGGGAGAGACTGAGGAGAAAAAATACAGAGACGCAGAGAGATAGGCGAGGCAGGAAGAGTAGGATCAGAGAGAAGAGGACAAAAAGAGAGATATAGAAGAGGAAGAGAGGGGAAACGAGTAACAGGAAATCAACAGCCATATGGACAGGTCAGAGGTCAGAGGGAGAAGATCCAATGGATGCCTCCCTACTGTTTAACCCCCCCCCTCTCAATTCAATTCAATGGGCTTTATTGGCATGTGAAAAATATGTTTGCATTGCCAAAGCAAGTGGAATAGATAATAAACAAAAGTGAAATCAACGATACAAAACTGTAAACGTTACACTCACAAAAGTTCCAACGAAGAGACATTTAAAATGTCATATTATGGCTATAACAGTGTTGTGGAAATGTGGAAATAGTTAAAGGACAAAAGGGTCAAATTGTCTCGCTCTCTCTCCTCTCGTTAGCTCATGTTAAGTTTGCTGGCTAGTTCAAATACTGTCAGATCGTCCGTTCTTAAATTCAGAGCATTTCACTCTCGGAGTTTTCAGAGCGCGCACACACTGCGCACACACTATGCCACTGGCTGAGGAGTAGGACTGATCCCAGCGTTCAACGGCAGCCAAGCACCCAAGCTAACTGGCTAACTTTGTCTAGCTTTGCTAGCTATTTCCAGACACAAATGAAAGAACACCTCACTCTGACCATTTTACACGCCCTAGCAGAGCTGATTAGACTGTTTTCATGTTGTGGAGAGCATTGGTGACTGTAACTGTGCGGCTGGAAACAATTTAATAAAGTTTTTATTTTTGCCAACATTTACTGACATCGGCCATATTCAACGGGTGTTGAGCGTTCGTATATCAGATATTCTGTGCGCGAGTGCTCTGAAATCTGAGTAAATAGCCAAATCTGAGTAAATAGCCAGCCACACTTAGCTAAGAATGATGTGAATAATAAAGTCAATAAAATGTGGGTAGTTAGTTAGATAGCGGATAGTTAGCCTGGCAATGTTCGATGTATTAGTAGCCAGCTAACGTTATGTAACTAGCTGACATACCTGTGCATACTGCTGTAATGCTAAGCGGTTCGTAAGGATAGCGTAGCATAACAACTTGTTCGCCAACATAACGTGTAACGCAACTCACTCTCCAATCTGACATTTCGTAATTTGTATACTAGACTAATATTTAGTCATATAATATATAGTCGTTACTTTATTACATTGCTCAACATTTTCTTAACATTTGTCATAATTAGTTGCATATATCTTTATTTTGACTCGATGCGACAGATCCCCTCCAACCTGGCATTTCTTCATTTGTAGATTTAATATTTATAAGTGATAATCTGAATAAGAATAATGAAATGCCATGATAATAACAAAGTGTAATGGCTTGTTTCAAATAGGATTTTATTAAGAAGCATATCCATGTAAACAAGTGAACAAACAGAAACCCCTTTTCACATTGGGCCTTATAGGCCTAAGACGACAGTAACATTAATTTAAATAAAATGGACACGTCAAAAAAAATATATTAAACATAAATGAAAAAGAAAAGGAAAACAAAGTGTGATTCAATAGTGAAATAGTAGTGAAATAGTAGTGAAATAGTAGTGAAATAGTAGTGAAATAGCACGTTTCTTTTGAGTCAATACGAAAATGTGACAATCCTCTCCAATCTGACATTTCTTAATTTGTATACTAGACTAATATTTAACTTTAGCTCATCTGTATTTATTATTGCAGAAAAATAAACTCACAACAAGATCATTATTTACAAATGAATGGTGAACTAATTACAGAAAATAGCTTACGGTCATGAGTGTGACAAAATAAAAGCAGGGCAATTCTAACGGAGAATTTTAGAACTTGGTGTATGGGGGGGTGTGCTGGTGGCAGGGAAGTCAGGCGTGGGAGATCGAACTTGGTATAAACGGAGCAGTTTAATAAGTGCTCAAAAACTCAGAAAACCAAAATATACTAAATAAAACAAGTGGGTACAAAATCCGTTTCAAACCAGAACATAACTTGCACAATGCTTGCAAACAAACAATCACCGACAAGGACAATGAGGGGGAACAGAGGGTTAAATACACAACATGTAATGAATGGGATTGAAACCAGGTGTGATACAAGACAAGACAAAACCAATGGAAAATGAAAAGTGGATCAGCGATGGCTAGAAGGTCGGTGACTTCGACCGCCGAACGCCGCCCCAACAAGGAAAGGGACCAACTACGGCGGAAGTCGTGACAGTTGAAGGTGGACACGGACGGCTTCCCATCTCTCCTCCGCGCGCCTGAACCAGTCGTCCACTGCAGGAACCTCAGTCTGAGCCTGATGCCAAGGCGCCAGAACCGGCTGGTTCCCCAGTACAAACTGGGAGGGAGACATGTTAGTAGAGGAGTGGCGGAGCGAGTTCTGTGCCATCTCGCTACGCCCACTCCCCCGGCAGGTCCTGGCAATATGACCGTAGAAACCTGCCCACATGCTGGTTCACTCTCTCCACCTGCCCATTACACTCGGGTGAAAACCTGAAGTAACGCTGATTGAGACCCACAGACGTTCCATGAACGCCTTCCAGACCCTAGACGTGAACTGGGGACCTCGATCAGACACTATCTCCTCAGGCACCCCGTAGTGCCGGAAGATCTGTGTAAATAAGGCCTCCGCAGTCTGTAGGGTCGTAGGGAGACCGGGCAGAGGGAGGAGATGACAGGCCTTAGAGAAACGATCCACAACGACCAGGATCGCAGTGTTACCCTGTGAGAGTGGAAGATCAGTAAGAAAATCCACCGGCAGGTGCAACCAAGTGGAACGGTTAAGGGGTGTAGCTTACCTCTGGGCAAATGCCTAGGAGCCTTACACTGGGCGCACACCGAGTAGGAGGAAACATAAACCTTCACATCCTTAACCAAGGTAGGCCACCAGTACCTCCCGCTCAAACAGCGCACTGTCCGACCGATCCCAGGATGACCAGAGGAGGGTGACGTGTGGGCCCAATAGATCAACCGGTCACGGACAGCAGACGGGACGTACAGACTCCCAGCGGGACACTGGACGGGAGCGGGCTCTGCATGGAACGCCTGCTCAATGTCTGTGTCCAGCTCCCACACTACCGGCAACTACCATGCAGGAAGCGGGGAGTACGGGAGTAGGATCCATGGGCCGCTCCTCTGTGTCATACAGCCGGGACAATGTGTCTGCCTTAATGTTCTGGGAGCCTGGTCTGTAAGAAAGAGTAAACACAAAACGGATGAAAAACATGGCCCACCTTGCCTGGCAAGGGTTCAGTCTCCCCGCTGCCCGGATGTACTCCAGATTGCGGTAGTCAGTCCAGATGAGAAAAGGGTGCCTAGCCCCCTTAAGCCAATGTCTCCAAACCTTCAAGACCTTGACGACAGCGTACAACTCCCGGTCCCCCACGTCATAGTTTCACTCCGCCGGGCTGAGCTTCTTCGAGAAGAAGACACAGGGGCGGAGCTTCGATGGCGTACCTGAGTGCTGAGAGAGCACAGCTCCTATCCCAGCCTCGGATGCGTCCACCTCCACTATGAATGCCAAAGAGGGATCCGGATGGGCCAGCACAGGTGTGATACAAGACAAGACAAAACCAAAGGAAAATGAAAAGAGGATCAGCGATGGCTAGAATGTCGGCGACTTCGACCGCCGAACGCTGTCCGAACAAGGAGAGGGACCAACTTCGGCGGGAGTCGTGACACTTCGTTGGCCTTGCATTGAAAATGACTGTCTGACAAAATTAGAAACACATAAATTTCTGAAAATGTAGCTAGGTATACTGTTACACGTATACATGGAGGAACACTTCTCCCTCTCTGTCACGGATGCCATGGTTTCCTTTAGTTTGAAGATGTAATCCGGAGATATTATTTTTTTCAACAGCCTTCTGTGTTTTCTTTTCGGCTCCCTCCGCATTTGCAATCAAACACCTGAATTTCCTTAGCTAGCATACTCTTCTTCCACCTGGCATTCTTCCACCTGGCATTCTACTAATTTCAAAACTCGGTTCTCCAGAAAGTGGAGAGCCTTAGCAACACTTTTGTGCTTCTTTTATTATCTTTAAAGAAAATCTGCTTTAGAAAAGCTTACCTACACAAATGAAGCAGCTCAAGATGGCGTTGGAGAGGATGGCTGACGTTTTACGTGCTCCTAGCCAACTGTGCTATTTTTTTATTTAAAAAAAATTGTTTTTAACTTTCTTTTAAACTTATTTTGTATATAATGTTACTGCTACCGCCTCTTATGGCCGAAAATTACTTCTGGACATCAGAACAGCGATTACTCACCTCGAACTGGAACTCCCACTGCCATCCGTTCTATTGGCCAACGTGCAATAATTGGAAAATAAAATTGATGACATTCGATCAAGTTTATCCTACCAACGGGACATTAAAAACTGTAATATCTTGTGTTTCACCGAGTCGTGGCTGAAAGACGACACAGATAATATAGAGTTGGCGGGATTTTCTATGCACCGAGAAGCTACATCTGGTAAGATGAGGGGCGGGGGTGTGTGTCAATTTGTCAATAACAGCTAGTGTGCAATGTCTAATATTAAAGAAGTCTTGAGGTATTTCTCACCTGAGCTATTGCTCGTACCTTATGATAAGCTGTAGACCACACTATCTACCAGGAGAGTTCTCATCTATATTATTCGTACTGTCTATTTACCACAACAGACCGATGCTGGCACTAAAACTAAAGCACGGAGTAACAGTGACTCGCACAATATGGAAGTGATCAGATGACGCGGATGCTACGATACAGGACTGTTTTGCTATCACATACTGATATGTTCCGGGATTCATCCAATGGCATTGAGGAGTATACCACCTCAGTCATTGGTTTCCTCAATATGTGCATTGACGACTCTGTCCCCACAGTGAACATACGTTCATATCCCAACCAGAAGCCATGGATTTACAGGCAACTTCTGCATCGAGCTAAATACTAGAGCTGCCGCTTTCAAGGAGCGGGACACTAATCCGGAAGCTTATAAGGAATCCCTCTATGCCCTCAGACGAACCATCAAACAAGCAAAGCATCAATACAGGATTAAGATTGTATCCTACTACACCAGCTCTGACGCTCGCCGGATGTGTCAGGGCTTGTCAACTATTACTGACGACAAAGGGAAACCCAGACGCGAGCTGCCCAGTGACAAGAGCCTATCAGACGAGCTAAATGCCTTTTATGCAAGTTTCGAGGCAAGCAACAGTCAATCATTCACGAGAGCAGCAGTTGTTTTGGACAACTGTGTGATAACGCTCTGGGTAGCCAATGTGAGCAAGACCTTTAAACAGGTCAACATTCACAATGCCGTTGGACCAGATGGAATATCAGGACGTATACTCAAAGCATGTGCAGACCAACAGACAAGTGTCATCACTGACATTTTTAATACCTACATGTTTCAAACAGACCTCCATAGTCCCTGTGCCTAAGAACACAAAGGCAACCTACCTAAATGACTACAGACCCGTAGCACTCACATCTGTAGCCATGAAGTGCTTTGAAAGGCCGGTCATGGCTCACATCAACAGCATCCTCCCGGATGAAGTTGGAGTTGAAGTTGGAGACTTTTATCTCCCTCACCAACTTCAAACATCAGCTATCTGAGCAGCTAACCGATCACTGCAGCCGTACATAGTCTATTGGTAAATAGCCCACCCATTTTCACCTACCTCATCCCCACACTGTTTTTATTTATTTACTTTTCTGCTCTTTTGCACACCAATATCTCTACCTGTACATGACCATCTGATCATTTGTCACTCCAGTGTTAATCTGCAAAATTGCAATTATTCGCCTACCTCCTCATGCCTTTTGCACACAATGTATATAGACTCAACCTTTTTTTCTACTGTGTTATTGACTTGTTAATTGTTTACTCCATGTGTAACTCTGTGTTGTCTGTTCACAATGCTATGCTTTATCTTGGCCAGGTCGCAGTTGCAAATGAGAACTTGTTCTCAACTAGCCTACCTGGTTAAATAAAGGTGAAATAAAAAATATAAAAAAATAAATAAAAATAACCTAGACCCACTCAATTCGCATACCGCCCCAACAGATCCACAGATGACGCAATCTCAATCGCACTCCACACTGCCCTTTCCCACCTGGACAAAAGGAACACCTATGTGAGAGTGCTGTTCATTGACTACAGCTCAGCGTTCAACACCATAGTGCCCACAAGGCTCATCACTAAGCTAAGGACCCTGGAACTAAACACCTCCTTCTGTAACTGGATCCTGGACTTCCTGATTGGCTGCCACCAGGTGGTAAGGGTAGGCAACAACACATCTGCCCCGCTGATCCTCAACACTGGGGCAACTGAGGGGTGTGTACTCATTCCCCTCCTGTACTCACTGTTCACCTATGACCACGTGCCCAAACACGACTCCAACACCATCATTAAGTTTGCTGGCGACATAACAGTGGTAGGCCTGATCACTGACAACGATGAGAAAGCTTATAGGGAGGAGGTCAGAGATCTGGCAGTGTGGTAACAGGACAACAACCTCTCCCTCAATGTGAGCAAGACAAAGGAGCTGATCCTGGACTACAGGAAAAGGTGGGCCAAACAGGCCCCCATTAACATCGACGGGGCTGTAGTGGAGCGGGCCAACAAACTATCATGGTCCAAACATACCAAGGCAGTCGTGAACAGGGCACGACAACACATTTTCCCCCTCAGGAGACTGAAAAGGTATGGCAACTGCTCGGCATCTGACCGTAAGACGCTACAGAGGGTAGAGCATATGGCCCAGTACATCACTGGGGCCAAGCTTCCTGCTATCCAGGACCTATTTAATAGGCGGTGTCAGAGGAAGGCCCAAAAAATTGTAAGAGACTCCAGTCACCCAAGTCATGTACTGTTTTCTCTGCTACCGCACGGCAAGTGGTACTGAGGCACCAAGTCTAGGACCAAAAGGCTCCTTAACAGCTTCTACCCCCAAGCCATAAGACTACTGAACACTTAATCAAATGGCTAACGAACTATTTACATTGACCCCCCCACCCACCATTTGTTTTGTACACTGCTGCTACTCTGTTTATTATCTATGCATAGTCACTTTACCCCTACCTACATGTACAAATTACCTCAACTAACCTGTATCTCCGCACATTGACTAGGTGCAGGTACCCCCTGTATATAGCCTCCACATTGACTAGGTGCAGGTACCCCCTGTATATAGCCTCCACATTGACTCGGTGCAGGTACCCCCTGTATATAGCCTCCACATTGACTAGGTGCAGGTACCCCCTGTATATAGCCTCCACATTGACTAGGTGCAGGTACCCCTGTATATAGCCTCCACATTGACTCGGTGCAGGTACCCCTGTATATAGCCTCCACATTGACTAGGTGCAGGTACCCCTGTATATAGCCTCCACATTGACTAGGTGCAGGTACCCCTGTATATAGCCTCCACATTGACTAGGTGCAGGTACCCCTGTATATAGCCTCCACATTGACTAGGTGCAGGTACCCCTGTATATAGCCTCCACATTGACTAGGTGCAGGTACCCCTGTATATAGCCTCCACATTGACTAGGTGCAGGTACCCCTGTATATAGCCTCCACATTGACTAGGTGCAGGTACCCCTGTATATAGCCTCCACATTGACTAGGTGCAGGTACCCCTGTATATAGCCTCCACATTGACTAGGTGCAGGTACCCCTGTATATAGCCTCGTTGTTGTTATTTTATTGGGTTACTTTTTATTATTTTATATTAATATTATTTATATTTATTTTTTTACTTTAGTTTATTTGATAAATATTTTCTTAACTCTTTTTGCACTGTTGATTGAGGGCTTGTAAGGAAGCATTTCACAGTATGCTTATTGTATTCGGCACATGTGTCAAATAAAGTTTGATTTTATTTGATGTTAAAGACAGAAGCTAGCAACATTGCAAACCAATCTGAACTTAACTCTTGGGAACGTCCAGCCCGTCCATTATCTCAGCCAGTCATGGCTAGCGGAAGGTTCCTGTAAGCAACTAGGCTCGTAATTTATCAATTAGATTTGAGTATTTACAGATTTACAGATAATACTTTTCTTAAGGCACATGAAAGTTCACATGTTCCATAAGGCATTTCTGACAACAACAAAAAACACAATTTGATAAAAATACAAAAATTGTGTTTATGTAGTGAAGCGCGACATACGCCTAGTTTCCTGAAACGTATCACATATAGAGTTTTGGAATTAAACTCTTTACATGTTTTTGCATGTGTTGGAGGGAAATACATAGACATCTCACATTAGTTTGACATAGTAACTTTGGTCTGACAAGACAAGGGAAATTCTGCAGTTTTCTTGTGGATTTAGCAGAGAATGCAAAGAGGGGAATTTTTACATGAGTACGACAGACTACTGTTTTTAACGTAAATTGTAGTCTCACTAATACAGGGAATATGATGTCTCAACCTTTGTTATGTATTGCTAAACTCTTGTTTTCTCCAAGCTACTCTGGCCTAGGCGGATGACTTTATTAATCAATCTGCATTAATCTAACGATCCAAGAGAGAATATATACACCCACTTAGACCTCCTGTCACTAAACATCAACCAACAACTCAGAATAGTCATATTTTCATCCTTCCCCTCCCGTTCCGTCACCCTCTGTGTTAACTAAGGTTTTTTCAATAACAGTAACTAACTGTGTTGTATGTCAAATCGATTCCCCAGACCCCATATCTGTCCAGCCTTATCATTTTCAAAGCTTATCTTAATTGGCTGCAGGGCAGGGCTGAGTTATGGCAGATTAAAATGCATGTGGACTGTCCTGTCATCTCACGCACAGAGACACACGCACACGGAGGGGCTGACTCTGTAGTAGCTCAGGGATCAGAGAGCAGCGACCCCGCAGGATGGCTCTCTTTGATGACATCACCGGCCCGGGCCCTGGGAGCATGCTGATGTTGAAGCAGGAGTTTTATGGAGGATTTATCTATCACCGTGACAACAGGGATGGGAATGAGGGGGCTGGGGGCTATGTTGACAGAGGCGGCAGGACAACTCTCTCTTTTATTATCTCTCCCACTCTCTTTCTTGATTTCCCTCTCTCTGTCTGTCAACGTCTTTTCTTTACCAATCACTCACTATCTGTTTACGTCTCTCTTTGTCTCTCCCTCCCTATGCATGCTGCCACTCATTCTCTGTCTGTCTGTCTTCCGTCTCTCTCTCTCTCACTTTCTCTCTCTCTCTCTCTCGCTCTCCCTCCTCCCTAGTGGGAGAGCAGCTGAAATTGATGGGTACAAATCCAGCAGACAGGGAAGATGATTGAATCCTAACTCGCAGTGAAGATGAAAATATTTGCTCCCCGCGCTGTGGCCTGTGGGGGCCTGGGACTGTGAAAAGCATCCAGGCGTGGCGGGGTTGTGTGTCTGCGTGCGTGTGTTTCTGTATGCTTGTGTATGGACGTATGTGTGTCTGTCCTGGTTCAATACATGCAGCCAACTCAGAGCGCCCTGGCCTGATGGAACAAGCGCCCCGACTTTGTCTTGATTGTCTCCGGGATGAGGAGGGATGAGGGGAGACGGTGGAAAAGAGTGCGAGGGAGACGGGAGGGAGGGAGAGATGAGGCTCCATCCATCACTCTCAGCTCATTCCTGTCCATCACTGTCAGTTCAGGGCCATTTTAAAACACATTCACCCAGACCATGGGCTAGTTAACACCTGACTGCCTGTCTTTCTCTCTCTCTCTCTCTCTCTCTCTCTCTCTCTCTCTCTCTCTCTCTCTCTCTCTCTCTCTCTCTCTCTCTCTCTCTCACTATATATCTGCCTCTCTTTCTCACTCTCTTTCTCCCTTCCTTCTCGCTCTCTCTCCAATTAACTCTTGCTCTCTTTCACTCTCTTTCTCACACTATCTCTCTCTATCATCTTTCTCTCTCTCACTCATCCTCTCTCTCTCTCGCCCTCCCACCATGTAGACACAGGGAACAGATACTTGAGATGGTGATTCTCTGAGGAGGTTGAGGGAGAGAACCGCTCCTGAAAGGGTGTGGGCTTACTGGGCTACATGTTGAGAACAGTGTCTCTATGACCCTCACCTCAAATCAAATTGTATTAAATCCTTTTACCCGTAAACGTCAGCTGTGGATAAACAATGAAAAGCTTACTTATGGGCTCTGCCCAATAATGCTGAGAGAAAGAGAAGAGGGAAATAATGGAAAAGTGAAACACGCAATGATAAAAGTACTAATAGATACACAATGATAAAAGTACTAATAGACACACAATGATAAAAGTACTAATAGATACACAATGATACAAGTACTAATAGATACACAATGATAAAAGTACTAATAGATACACAATGATAAAAGTACTAATAGATACACAATGATAAAAGTACTAATAGACACACAATGATAAAAGTACTAATAGATACACAATGATAAAAGTACTAATAGATACACAATGATAAAAGTACTAATAGATACACAATGATAAAAGTACTAATAGATACACAATGATAAAAGTACTAATAGATACACAATGATAAAAGTACTAATAGATACACAATGATAAAAGTACTAATAGACACACAATGATAAAAGTACTAATAGATACACAATGATAAAAGTACTAATAGATACACAATGATAAAAGTACTAATAGACACACAATGATAAAGGTACTAATAGATACACAATGATAAAAGTACTAATAGATACACAATGATAAAATTACTAATAGACACACAATGATAAAAGTACTAATAGATACACAATGATAAAAGTACTAATAGACACACAATGATAAAAGTACTAATAGATACACAATGATAAAAGTACTAATAGATACACAATGATAAAAGTACTAATAGATACACAATGATACAAGTACTAATAGATACACAATGATAAAAGTACTAATAGACACACAATGATAAAAGTACTAATAGATACACAATGATAAAAGTACTAATAGATACACAATGATAAAAGTACTAATAGATACACAATGATAAAAGTACTAATAGATACACAATGATAAAAGTACTAATAGATATACAATGATTAACGATAGCTCAGCTACATACAAGGGGTACCAGTACCGGGTCGATTTGCAGTGGAAGATATGTACATATCACTAGTGACAGACAGTAGCAACAGCGTATGTGACGATATAAAAAAAGTTTATTTAAAAAAAGGTTCAATGCTGTTTGGTTAACTATTTTGCAGTCTTATGGCTTGGGGGTAGAAGTTCAAATCTTTTCAACCTCCTGAGGGGGAAGAGATGTTGTCGTGCCCTCTTCACGACTGTGTTGGTGTGTTTGGACCACGATAGATCCCTAGTGATGTGGACACCGAGGAACTTTAAGCTCTCAACCCGCTCCACTACAGCCCCTACAATGTGATTGGGGGCGTGTGCGGCCCTCTGTTTCCTGTAGTCTTGCTGACGTTGAGCGAGAGGTTGTTGTCCTGGCACCACAATGCCAGGTCTCTGACCTCCTCCCTATAGGCTGTCTCATCGTCATCAGTGATCAGACCTACCACCGCCATGTCGTTGACAAACTTCAAACTTTTTACTGAAGCAGGCGCTAAATCAGGGTCACACAGTGATTCTTGGAAGTCTTAATGAAACAAAAGTATACACCTCACACACATGGTTATGGGCTTAAAAAAAGAAGACACCTTGTACCATGTCAGATATAAAGTTGAAATGTATTACATTTTGAGTTTGCATCCCAATGTTACACTTTATAAACATCACAGAAGACTGAAATATAACAGAAACAGCGGATTGAGTCTGTTTTTAATTTGGATAAATATGAATAACATTCCCACCCATGAGGCCAAAGAAGAAGAAGAATGACCTTTGGTCATTGACTGCAGGAAAGGTCAACTGATGGTGTTGGAGTTGTTCTCGGCCCTACGTTTCCTGTTGTCCATGATCAGCTGCCAGGTCACTGACCTCCCACCCTATAGGCTGTCTCATCATCCTCCTCATGTCGTTCTGTTGTCCATGATCAGCTGCCAGGTCACTGACCTCCCACCCTATAGGCTGTCTCATCATCCTCCTCATGTCGTTCTGTTGTCCATGATCAGCTGCCAGGTCACTGACCTCCCACCCTATAGGCTGTCTCATCATCCTCCTCATGTCGTCCGCAAACTCACAGTGGTTCTTTCTTTTAAAGTTACGAGTTAATGCCGTGACCGTTTGTGGTAGACAGTGGCATTCTGTCATTGCACCACACTATCACAAGGGGGAGTTAGAACTCTGATCTATCGGTCGTCTAAACTGTGGCGATTAAAGGAGGCGTTATCATCGTCCTGCATCACAAGAACTGTTGTTGATCCGAGAGTTAAGAGAGAACTTTGGGAAATACAATTTCACTTGACACGTGGACTGACGATTTTCAAAAAGAATAAGGCACAGCGGGCTTTTGGTTTCTCTCCCTCTAAAAACAGAAATAAATCAATTCTAAATACCTGGCTTTATAAAACAAATTAGTAAGAATGTCTCACCCCATGTTCAAGAATGGACTTTTTCCCTTCACTTTTGGTTATTTGAAACAAAATCATCTCCAAAATATTGTTATTTTTTAAACAAAGGGATTATTATTATTAGCCCTGCATTATAATGACATAAAAGCCCCTTAGATATTCTTGAAAGGTCAGATTTGCCCTAACGAAAAAAACGCGTCTTCGATATTACTTTAGAATCCTCCAATCCTCTAAATGTAATTATTGAAGGAGAGTCACGTCCTTGGCATAGAGTCAGGCGACATTGGCGGAGTTGAAGAGAGCGAGGAACGAGATGGAGTCACAATTCACGCCAGGCAATTATTTCAACTACATTTTAGTTGAAACACGTTCGATCAGGTTTAAATCAGGAGACCTTCATGTAGAGATAAAAATATATATATTTATATATATTGTTGAGTAATGTGCTGTTAAAATTGTTGTAGGTCTTATGTTTTTATTTCACCTTTATTTTACGACATAAAGGTCTACTTACTGTGCTGGTGTCTTGACCCAGTTGATTCCCCCATTTACAATGCAAACCATAACGAATTACTATGGGAATAAAAAGAAGGAAGGGGGGGAAAGTAAGGAACTTCTCTGTTGGCCCTGGAGGCCTTGTGAAAACATGTTTTCACCAGGGCTTTTAGCAGGACAATAGACACGATGTGGTCCCAAAAACACCTCTCTGACATCGGGTCCAACGGTGTGAGTTACATCTCGGTGTGAGTTATTGCCTAAATGATGCTCGGGCCGATTCCGGTGTGAGTTATCTGGCCTAAATGTATTACTTGGGTCTCGGGCCGATTCCGGTGTGAGTTATCTGGCCTAAATGTATTACTTGGGTCTCGGGCCGATTCCGGTGTGAGTTATCTGGCCTAAATGTTATCTGGCGGTGTGAGTTATCTGGCCTAAATGTATTACTTGGGTCTCGGGCCGATTCCTGTGTGAGTTATCTGGCCTGAATGTATTACTTGGGTCTCGGGCCGATTGGGGCTACTCTCTTGCAGATGATTACACGGGCTGCTTTATATAACATTTTATTATTTATTTATTTCCCCATATTTTAGCATTGTTTCTGTGATCAAAAAATGTCATTAACATTTAAATTAAGTTCTTTAAGAGTCCTGTTTAAGTAGTATTTTAGTATTTTGATACTTTTTAAAATTTCGTTATGGATCCATAATGAATTACTATGGGAATAAATATCACTGAATGACATGTGGGCAACTATTTCAGCACCATTTCGCGCTGCTCTGAGACTTTTATTTCACTGAATCTCCGTTTGGGTATTGGTTAGCCTACAATTAGGGTGTGGAAATATTAGGATTATTTTGCTCTTAGTACAGTAGCCTAGCCCCGACCGGCAGAGGTGGAAAAAGTATTAAATTGTCATACATACATAAAAGTAAAGATACATTATTATAAAATGACTCAAGTAAAATTGAAAGTAACCCAGTGAAATACTACTCAGATTTTAAATGTACTTAAGTACAGTGGTGGAAAAAGTACTCGGTCACGTTGTACAGCGCCATATTTTCCTGAGGGTTTTGTTTTTCGTTTTTCTTGGAATAGAAACACCATAGTATTAATCAAATGAATTCATCTACATTTCTTCAAATCAGTCCCATATACTAAAATTCTCTAGTACAGTCAATATTAAAAAAGATGCCCTCTGGTGGCCAAACTAGCACTTACTAGCATTAATGGCAACAATGGCTGACGCTTAAATAACGTGCCATAGAATTCTGCGGCAGCCCGCAAGATGTGCTGCAGTACGACGCAACATTTAAAAGAAGAACCATTGTAATGATGGTGTTGGAGTCGTGTGCGGCCACGCAGTCGTGGGTGAACAGGGAGTATGGGAAGGGACTAAGTGCGGGGCCCCGTGTTGAGGGTCAGCGTGGCATATGTGTTGTTGCCTACTCTCATCACCTGGGGGCGTCCCGAATGTTGACATATTATGGATGGACAGCTATTTTTTGATGCATTAATTCTGCGTGGTTACAGGGTTAAAATAGAAGCAACTCAACGTTTTGGGGAAAGTTTCAAACCAAATAATAAAAAATAAAAAATGACGTGCTATTACCATCAGGTATCATCCATATTCTCATGGCTTGCATTGTGAACTGCAGTAGCGATGTGGTCTGAGCAGAACGCTTCGGCTCCGAGCATCACGAGTTTGCGCCCAGTGCTGGGCAATCATTTTTAATTTTGGGGTTGAGTGCCAAGGAAGGCATATATCAACGATGTGTGTGTGTGTTTACTGTTACCGTGTGTGTTTGTGCGTGCATCGTGATTCGGGGGCATGCGTTCCGTTGTATTGGAGGTCAAATCAAAGGTAAGGACGGCCTCTTTCCGTGTGGGAATTATTCAAAAACATGAGTCATGCTCTTTCCCTCCGCTTTGGGTAGACGTATGCCGTGGGTAGAAGACATTCAAACAGGAGCACACACACACCACCCCAGGAAAATAACCCGGGCTCCGTGTGTCCATGTGGGAATTATTTGAAAACATGAGTCATGCTCGTTCACTTTGCTGAGAAATATGCCGTGGGTAGAAGACGTACAAACAGGAGCACGCACACACCACCCCAGGAAAACACACGGTTTTGAGGATCTGCAGTATCAGGAATAGAATAGCATGCCACTGTCTGGTGATTCATGGACCACATTCTCTCTTTATGTCCTGAGATAGACAGAGACAGGAAGGAAGAGGGGGTGTTGAAGAGACAATTATGGCAGTATCCGTGAACAATTATGTTTGTTGAAAAGGGGAAACTGAGACCTATATTCTGAGTTCCTAGGTCAAGCCATACGGTAACTATCATCTTAAAGACGGAACTTTGGCGCCTAAGTAAGTTTGGGCTGGATGTGTCAATGTGTCGTTCATACATGAATAATCTATGAACCGAAGTGCTGTCTTACCTCAATTAGCCACGAAACCCCTAGTTTGAAAGCGACTGTTTTCTCAAATCTGTGCGAATGCCATTTTCCCATTTTTCCTTCTCCTCCAGGCATGGCGAACAAACTGAACTTTGGCTTTTTGTTAGGTTCAGGCAGTATGGTTCAGGGGTGTCGTTCTCTTTGGTGCGAGTGTACATTCTAAGTTTAGGCTCAAACCAAATAATCAGCTGCTCATTTTCAGAAAAAGCTTGTCCTGGATTTGGTTAACGACACATGGTAATTTGTTCCTGCAAATCAGTTTCCCCCAAAATCTAAGGCAATCATCTCTCGTAAGATATACTGGTGCTGAGAACTACACACAAATAAAAAGTGTGACAACGAACCGCGGTCTTCTCTACCTGTTTAACCTGTTTCAGATCATTCAAATGTTGGCCTTTGCCAGAACGGCACACATCCTATCACCTGTTTCCGTAGCATGAGGCAAATTGACGTACAAGTGCACCCCCTAGACAGGATACTGGTCGGCCTCAGGGCCCAACCCTCAATCCATGCCTTAATGCTGAGTACCAAGGCAAGCAGAGAGTCTTCAGGTCCCTCTTGACTGGGGACTTAACCCTCTCTACCGATGTTCTCGTCGCGGTGAAGTTCTCATGGTTGTTTTCCGTCTCCGTTCCGTCTCGGGCGCTTCTTCTTCTCCGTCGTGGTAATGCCTCGGTTCGCTCAATGTTTTCATCATGCTGCGCCTCTCTCTTGTCTCCCAGGGAAGAGCCCGTACCTGATGTTCACCAACCGTCACGAGATCCGTCGTATTGACCTGGTGAAGAAAGACTACACCCAGGTGGTCCCCACGCTGAAGAACGCTGTGGCCCTGGATGTGGATGTCACCACCAACAAGATGTACTGGTGTGACCTCTACCACCGCAAGATCTATAGGTAACGCACACACACACACACACACACACAGTGCACATTCCAATATTAAGTACACTCACTCGAAGCTTTTATCCATCTGCTGTCTTTGTGAATCAAATGAGAGGGCGCTTATCGGCCTGACATTACAGGGTGGCCTTGCTCGTCTCTCTACTCTCTCCTCTCTCTCCTCTCTTGACTGACTGAGTGTGTACGCTGATGGCTACTGAAGGCTGCACCACACCACTCCTCCCTATGTGTACAGATAGTTGCGGGCTCATGAGTCACAGCTCTACCCGTCCAGGCCTATTTGCATTGAGAGTGCCTCATTAGTGTGCAAAAGAAAACTACTGGACATACGCACGAGCATGCAGTGCGCGTACTAGCTTCTATTTCTGTCAGAGTAAACAATGTGCTGATTGCCAGAACATTCAGAGTGAGGTGGAGGAAACCGTCCGGCTCTTCCTCCGCACTTGCTTCTGTCCCATCCACCGCTCCTCAAATCTCTCTTGTTGATGACACTGATGCCTGAAGTACACCTGGAATGGAGAGACGGATAGTGCAGGATGGGTCTGTTTGTCCTTCACACATATAGCCAGAAACACACACTGGTGTGCGTGTGCGTGTGTGTGTGTGTGTGTGTGTGTGTGTGTGTGTGTGTGTGTGTGTGTGTGTGTGTGTGTGTGTGTGTGTGTGTGTGTGTGTGTGTGTGTGTGTGTGTGTGTGTGTGTGTGTGTGTGTGTGTGTGTGTGTGTGTGTGTGACTTCCTGTATCTGTTGGTGTAACTCTAAGCCTGCCAGGTAGTGGGAAGGAGGGAGGGGCACTAAATCATCTCGGTCGGACCATATGCTGCCTCTAATTCCTCAGCCTGAATAATCCCCCCATTACTCATCACACACACTCACGCACCCACACACACCCCAGGGCCTGAGAAGGAGAGAGGACACAAATACACTCGTTTGGAATGTATATGTAGCCTTTATGTAATCCACTTCAGAAGTAGCACATTAGCACATACCAGTGCAAAGAACCCATACACCTCCTTTTGGAGTGCCACATCAAGTGCACATGCTGTAGTATCATTGTGTGAGTATCATTCCTATACACTTTTCCGCACTCTGGTCTGAAATTGCAGTGTTGTGTACCAATCCCTGCCGTGCTAATGTTAGCCACTGCCCACGCAGCTCGATACCCACTGGGAAGCTACGGATATTATAAGTTCCCCTGTTGTGTACCAGTCGTAACTTATTACGCGAGATTGGTTCTTTGGGGCGGAGTGCTGAGGTGTGTCTGTGGTGAGCCAGTGTTATCGTCCTCCCTCATTATTCTATCTCTAATTAATAGTGATTAGCGTGGTGGCGGTCTACGCAGTCGATGCAGCCCTGCTGGGACTATTACATCTCAGATCAACAATAAATAAATAAATAAACAATAGCACAGCTAATTAACGAGACAATCTACCTCCCCTGTCTGTCCCCATCCATCTCTCTCTCTCTCTCTCTCTCTCTCTCTCTCTCTCTCTCTCTCTCTCTCTCTCTCTCTCTCTCTCTCTCTCTCTCTCTCTCTCTCTCTCTCTCTCTCTCTCTCTCTCTCTCTCCTTCTTCCCCATGTGTATCTCATCAGTCTCTATCTCATCCTGCTCCTAAGTCTTCTTAGGACTCTCCCGTTTTCTTATTCTACACCGTCCTCCTCGGGTTCCAGCTTGTTGTGTTAGGGTGTAAATTGTGACATTGCGTCCCGGTAATACCAAATCGCTCCTACAGGCCTAGCCAGGTAGTGGAGGTGTAATGTTCCGCAGTAAAGCTGCTCTGTCTCCTCTCAGCTCGTCTCATTGCTGTTACTCAGACAAGTCAGACAAGAAGAGTGGCTGGCTGTTTTTGTCTACTGATCAAAGGAGATAAGCCCATCCGAACAGCTGTTTTCTGTAGGAAGTACTGATGTTGGATCTTAATTTGATCTTCAATTTGCATGAGAACGTTCCAGGAAATGTAAAACTTATAGTGTATTTGAGTTTTAAAATGGCTTCTGAAGTTTGTAATTTCCACTTATAATTGTTGTTTTCCCCTTACAAAAAATGTAGCAACCCCAACAAAAATGTCCCCTATTTATAATCCAGATTTAGCTATTCACATTTCCTGTTGCTGCCGGATTTTTTTCCTGCTGTAGCAAACTTGCTCAAATTAAGATCCTACATCTGCAGGAGGAGGGCAGAAGTTATTGAAGGTGTGTCAGTTTAAAGTGTCCCTGTCTGGGTATTACTGGCCAGTACAGTCCCTCCCCCACGGTGACAAGAGCCTATCAGAGGTTTTACTGGCCAGGATAGTCCCCCCTCATAGTGACAACAACCTATCAGAGGTACACTACATGACCAACAGTATGTGGACATCTGCTCATCAAACATCTCATTCCTAAATCATACTCATTAATATGGAGTTGGTATGGAGTTGGTCCCCCCAACAAGGGGGGACCAAGGGGGGCCGAGTTGGTCCCCCCTATAACAACCTCCACTCTTCTGGGAAGGCTTTCCACTAGATGTTGGAACATTCAGCCACACGAGCATTAGTGAGGTCGGGCACTGATGTTGTGCGATTAGGCCTGGCTCGCTGTCGTCTTTCCAATTCATCCCAAAGGTTTTCGATGGAGTTGAGGTCAGTGCTCATTGCAGGCCAGTCTAGTTCTTCCACACCGATCTCGACAAATCATTTCTGTATGGACTCCGCTTTGTGCACAGAGTAGGGCTGTCCCTGACCCCAAAGAATCTTGTTCGACCGAAAGTGGTCTGTTCTTTCGACCAATCGGTTGGTCAGGATTTTTAAACGTGTATTTTAAACAATAATTCAGGCTGGGAAGTTGACTCCATCCCAGGCGGCCCTGTTAACGCAAATCACCAGACCGCTAATTTTGTAGGCTAACCCTATTTGTTGATGTAACGGGTACTAAACTAGTTATAAATTTGGGCACTATGTTCATCTGGGAAGAAAGTTATCCACATGACAAAATACAAACATTTGGGACTGACCAACAAGTAGCCTATCTGAGTTGTCAAGGTGCTATTGCTATGGGTGCACCCTCAAAAAGTCACTAGGAATACACCAATCATAGCACATACAAATGTACAAGGCTAGACACAAAACAATTTGCCTTCACTTTTTAAAAAGAGACTGAGATATACAGAGTTAGCTCAAATGTTCAAATGATTACCTTTATATTCAAGCATCAAGCATGTCAAAAGTATCAAAAAAACTAACTTGAACATAAGCTTCAACAATGTAAGTAAGTATAATACAAAAGTTGAAAAAGCACTCCTCTACAAATAAAATGTAGGTTACAATGTTCCCTCACTGGTTTCCATTAAAACAAACAGCACAAAAATAAACACATCTAAACACTGAGTCAATGAAATTGAACATTGGCTACATAACTGCAAGTAAAATACAAATGTCCAAAAAAACATGCCTCTGTAGAAAAGCTTTAACTCACAGCAAATGTTCTCTCACCCTTGTCAGCCTGTTAGTTAACGAAGAGTCATAGCATAGCTACTTCAGAGGAACCAGGAAGTAATTACCACTAGTAAACCAGTAGGCGGCGCAGTAAACTCACTGCTCTCTGCCATCTTGTCAATGATGTCATCTTTGTCAAGTTCCATAAGAATCTCCTTCTCTGTTGACATCGAAAGGAACGCTTCAAGGTTCACTTGGGTGAGGGAGGTTCTTAGGTGGTTCCTCACGAATTTCCGGTTGGAGAAGGTCCTCTCACAAGACACCTGAGAGATGGATAGGGTGAGGAGGTTGTACTGAGACGGGAGAAGATAGCAGCATACCGGGCAGTTTTTACATGTAGAACAACTTCTGCTCACCAACTCGCACACTTTCATCAGGATCATCAAAGCCTTTCCCTGGTTCATCACTGGCGGCAGGGGGCCCTGGTGTTGTACTTCTCCAATGCTGACTGTTTCAGTCATTCCCACCATTGTACAAGGCTGATCAGTTCAGCCTGCAATGCCTCAACAGTGCGATTAGTTCATCACATTCCAGTAAGCATTTGCTGAGGTCCTTCATGGCTGTCTTTGGGAGGCCCTTTTCCCTGATCGAAGGACAATGCTTCAGATTCATACAGGAGACATCTGCACACAGCACTGCATTTGCTGCATTAACGGAGGTGAATACTTTCAACAACAGTGTCCAGTACCACATTGTCGATCTTGATTTTGTAACCCATGTCTGCATTAGCAATGGGCTCGTCTTCTACCAACTCACCTGGTTTTCTCTTCTTTTTGTTGTTGTTCTCTTCTCTGGGAGAGCAGTCTGAGCTTCGGGGTCACAGTCCTGATGCTCCTCCAGAATGCCATTGGTCCACTCAACAAAGTTGTCTGCTGCCCTCTTCACACCGTCAAAGTCTCGGTTACTTTCTCAGGTTATCCTCCGTTCCCGTCACCAAGTGCTGTTACGATATCCATGCCACTTGTTTGAAAGTATTTAGAGAGAGGGGATGTCTGCTCAAAAATGCTGAGAAAAACCCCAGCTTGGGAGAGCATCCTTGTACCCTTTAGGAGAGCATCCTTGTACCCTTTGGGAGAGCATCCCTGTACCCTTTGGGAGAGCATCCTTGTACCCTTTGGGAGAGCATCCCTGTACCCTTTGGGAGAGCATCCTTGTACCCTTTGGGAGAGCATCCCTGTACCCTTTGGGAGAGCATCCTTGTACCCTTTGGGAGAGCATCCCTGTACCCTTTGGGAGAGCATCCTTGTACCCTTTGGGAGAGCATCCCTGTACCCTTTAGGAGAGCATCCTTGTACCCTTTAGGAGAGCATCCTTGTACCCTTTAGGAGAGCATCCTTGTAACCTTTAGGAGAGCATCCTTGTACCCTTTAGGAGAGCATCCTTGTACCCTTTAGGAGAGCATCCTTGTACCCTTGGGCCTTGCTTCGCATGCCAGGTTTTATGGTCACATCCTGCTCAATTCTTTCCATAGTGATGACCACGTCCATGTAAAGTGCACGGTCAGGCTTTGCAAAACTTCCAAATACTTTCCTCAAGGCCTCGTCTTTGGCCCACCAGCGTGTTTCACCAATTACATCAAGCCGTCTGTGTCTCCTGTCTTCAATGGTTTCCCCCCCACAGCTTCATGCGCTTGTAGGAATCTCGAATGAACACTGCATTGTCATTCAGTAGTGAGAAAAGGGATTCATTTGCCACAACAACCCCAGTGGTGTCATTTAGCACAAGGTTGAGGACATGTGAGTAACACCATATGTGTACTTGGTTAGGAGACTCTCATGTGACCAATGCAGAGAAGCCCCTGTATTGTCCCTGCATATTAGCTGCTCCCGTCTGTTGCCTTACCAACACACTGTTTGATATCTATGTCCATCTTCTCAAGGGTCTGTTTCACAAGGTCCACAAAGTACTGTCCTGTCGATAACTCACAGTCAATGACCGCAATGAGTCACTCATGAGCAACGTCAGTGAACGTATCGCAGAACTACTGCACACTGGTCTTTGGGTGTTAAATCCTGTGTTGTGTCCGTTTGTATTGAGGAGATCCCTGCGTTTCTCACTTCAAAAGCAATTGTCCGCTGAATCAACATTCTGATGACTTCAATTACTTTATTTGCTGTTGTTTTGGACGTCATGGTTACCAAGTTCCCTCGTCCTTTACTCCCCATCTGCTTCTTGCTCTTCTCAATGCAATCACTAACATGCTCTTGTAGGCAGACATCATATTTGCTGAGCAACAATATAAGCTCAAGAAACTTGCTGTAACGGTTCTCTTCTGGTGAAGGAGAGTCGGACCAAAATGCAGCGTGTAGATTGCGATCCATGTTCAATGAACAAACATAAAACACGAATCAATATTAAACACTACAAAACAAAGAACGTAACGAAAACCGAAACAGCCTATACTAGTGTAAACTAACACAGAGACAGGAACAAGGACACTAAGGACAATCACCCACGAAACACACAAAGAATATGGCTGCCTAAATATGGTTCCCAATCAGAGACACCTGCCTCTGATTGAGAACCACTTCAGACAGCCATAGACTTAACTAGAACACCCCACTAAGCTACAATCCCAATACATACACACCACATACAAAAACCCATGTCACACCCTGGCCTGACCAAATAAATGAAGATAAACTTACTTCGACCAGGGGTTTGACACTTGCCATGATTGACGGCCGTGTATTCGAAGTTATATGCAGCTTTGTGTCTGTGTCCTCTGTAGCTAAGCCCACATTTACCAATAACTTTAAATTAAACATTTACCAATAACTTTAAATACATCAATTGTCTCCTCTTTCTGACCTGGTCTCATTGGACTGACATTTGCTTATCACTCAGAAGGGTGCGGATGTCTGCTTTGCTGGCTCTGAGGAAAAAGGCTTCTGCACTTTCTCTATGGGTCTTTCTTCTCTGATGTTCCTGTACTCTCTGATGGGCATGTTTCCCGGCCTGCATGCCTCCTTTGACAAATGCACTATCACTGGCTGAAGGTTTTGCGAATGCAAGACATACTGAGCAGAACAAAGGAGGGAGTTACTTATTTGTATGTCAGCCTCTCTCTCTCTCTCTCTCTCTCTCTCTCTCTCTCTCTCTCTCTCTCTCTCTCTCTCTCTCTCTCTCTCTCTCTCTCTCTCTCTCTCTCTCTCGCACTCTCTCGCACTCTCTCGCACTCTCTCTCTCTCTCTCTCTCTCTCTCTCTCTCTCTCTCTCTCTCTCTCTCTCTCTCTCTCTCTCTCTCGCACTCTCTCTCGCCGTGCGACTTGTCTAAAATGTTATCGGTAGAGAAGCAGGTAGACGGTTGCTATGTGCAACCTGATGTCATTTTAGGCGCGGGGGACACTGCAGCGTGAGAGTCGCGCCTGATGTGTCGATTCTCTCTTGACGATTCACGGCAGGCCAAAACGACCCTCAGGCTACCGGGAAATGTCCCGTTGCCCCCGGCGGCCAGTCCATGCATATGCATTGAGGTTGTCTGATGCTTTAAGCTTACGGTTTGATGAATTAAGTCAAATGCTTCACGAGGACGCCAGTGATCAAAATAAGCAGAAGTTAAAAAAAAAAAAAAAAAAAAAAAAAATGTTTTTAAATGTAAAAAAAAAAAATGTAACTATTCTCCTCCCACTCCTGCTGTCTTTCGCAGTCTGCCGTTACTCTCCTGAAGTTGCCGGTAATCGGCTACACGAGGAGTCGGCAACCTTTCTCATGTTGAATGCCCATTTATCTTAACATTTCTACCGATCCGCTCGCCGGTTATCGTTTTCATATGTACTTTTAAGGTGAAACAGTTATAATAAAGTCTTCATATCTCAAAATGATTGTCATGTGGTTAATCAAAATTCTATCTAAGTCTAAATGAAAATTATACAAATCTAAAAAAGGAATTTCTATTGCCATTGCCACCTATCAAAAATATCCTACAATAAGCCGACAAATAGAAGCCAACAAATAAAGCCAACAAATAAAGCCAACAAATAGCAGCCTGCAGGTAGAAAATATCCTGATTCAAATAACTAGCCTATAAATCACATTGGCAATATATCATATTAAATTGATCAAGTTTGGCTAGCGAACTTGCAACATTGTATGAAATATTCTGGGCCCTCAATGAAAAATAATACCAGCACCCAAAATGAGTTTCGGGAACCTATTTCAGTCCATGACGCGCTGATAAGAAGTAATCAGCATATTTTACGATGTTTCCACTGGATCAGAGACATTTTTCACTTTCACGCTGAGTGGATATCAAAAGGGAGAGAGCTGGAAAGATGTTTCAGGTAGCCTATGGGCCTACTTCTATGCGTGCGCGTTCCTTACTCATTAACACCCTAATAATGTCTTCGTATCTTACATTACTCAAATCACATGTACATACTGTTTTGAGACTAGAGGTCGACCGATTATGATGTTTCGACTTTTCCGAAACCGATTATTGGAGGACCAAAAGAAGCCGATACCGATTAATCCACCAATTTTTATATCTATTTTTGTAATAATGACAACTACAATAATACCGATTGAACACTTTTATTTTAACTTCATATAAATTTAGTCTCAAATAAAAAATGAAACATGTTCAATTTGGTTTAAATAATGCAAACCACAGCTAACGTTTAAGTTCCTTGCTCAGAACATGAGAACATATGAAAGCTGGTGGTTCCTTTTAACATGAGTCTTCAATATTCCCAGTTAAGAAGTTTTAGGTTGTAGTTATTATAGGAATAATAGGACTATTTCTCTCTATACCATTTGTATTTCATATACCTTTAACTATTGGATATTCTTATAGGCACTATAGTATTGTCAGCCTAATCTCGGGAGTTGATAGGCTTGAAGTCATAAACAGCGCTGCACTTCAATTATTGCAAAGAGCTGCTGGCAAACGCAGTAAAGTGCTGTTTGAATGAATGCTTACGAGCCTGCTGCTGCCTACCACCGCTCAGTCAGACTGCTCTATCAAATATCAAATCATAGCCTTAATAATAATAACACACAGAAATACTAGCCTTAGGTCATTAATATGGTCAAATCCAGAAACTATAATTTTGAAAACAAAACGTTTATTCTTTCAGTGAAATACGGAACAGTGCCATATTTTATAGAACCCTAAGTCTAAATTATTGCTGTTACATTGCACAACCTTCAATGTTATGTCAGAATTATGTAAAATTCTGGCAAATTAATTACGGTCCTTGTTAGGAATAAATGGTCTTCACACAGTTCGCAACGAGCCAGGCGGCCCAAACTGCTGCATAGACCCTAACGCAAATGCGCTTTTGTTAAATCATCCCCCGTTTGGCGAAGTAGGCTATGATTCAATGATAAATGAACAGGCACCACATTGATTATATGCAAGGCAGGACAAGCTAGTTAAACTAGTAATATTATCAACCATGTGTAGTTAACTAGTGATTATGTTAAGATTGATTGTTTTTTATAAGATAAGTTTAATGCTAGCTAGCAACTTACCTTGGCTCCTTGCTGCGCTCGCGTAACAGGTGGTCAGCCTGCCACGCAGTCTCCTCGTGGATTGCAATGTAATCGGCCATAATCGGCGATTACCGATTGTTATGAATACTTGAAATCGGCCCTAATTAATCGGCTACAGCCGCTTAATTGAGACCCATTCACTGGACACTTTAATAAATAGATCACTAGTCACTTTAAACAATTCCACTTTAAATAATGCCACATTTAAATTGTTACATTACTCATATCATATGTATATACTGTATTTTATACCATCTATTGCTCCTTGCCTATGCTGCTCAGCCATCGCTCATCCATATACTTACATGCACATATTCTCATTCACCCCTTTAGATTTGTGTGTATTAGGTTGTTGTTGGGGAATTGTTAGATTACTCGTTAGATATTACTGCACTGTCGGAACTAGAAGCACACGCATTTCGTTACACCCGCATTAACATCTGCTAACCATGTGTATGTGACCAATAAAATTTGATTTGATTTGAACATACTCTGCAAACAATTTGTCCACTCAGACAATGAAAACCGGAAGACTGGAATAATAATGTTGAATGCATTCAAATAATTACCGTAACCAAAGTAACAAACATCATGGATTAGGAATGATAGGAATTATTGGCAGACGTACTACTGGTGGTATATGAAATGGGGAATAGATATTCACTAACAATCAAATGCAAACCATTCACCGAATGAAGTCATGAAACAATGAATGTGCACAAATTCCCGATAAACTTCATGATTTTAAATAACGTGACAGTTGAAATGAAGAACGCAATCTGCTATATCTCCCAACTTATTGCACAAGTTGACTGGAGGTAATATTTTTAAAAGTAGCTACACTTATTCAGATAGTTTTGACGGTATTGAAAAACCATTATGTGTATAATGGTATATTGTATACCACCCAAGTCTAGTGACAACAGCCTATTGTAGGAATTACTGGCCAGGAGAGTCCCTCCTCATGGTGACAACAGCCTATCAGAGTTATTACTGGCCAGGAGAGTCCCTCCTCATGGTGACAACAGCCTATCAGAGTTATTACTGGCCAGGAGAGTCCCTCCTCATGGTGACAACAGCCTATCAGAGTTATTACTGGCCAGGAGAGTCCCTCCTCATGGTGACAACAGCCTATCAGAGTTATTACTGGCCAGACGAGTCCCTCCTCATGGTGACAACAGCCTATTAGAGTTATTACTGGCCAGACGAGTCCCTCCTCATGGTGACAACAGCCTATCAGAGTTATTACTGGCCAGGAGAGTCCCTCCTCATGGTGACAACAGCCTATCAGAGTTATTACTGGCCAGGAGAGTCCCTCCTCATGGTGACAACAGCCTATCAGAGTTATTACTGGCCAGACGAGTCCCTCCTCATGGTGACAACAGCCTATCAGAGTTATTACTGGCCAGACGAGTCCCTCCTCATGGTGACAACAGCCTATCAGAGTTATTACTGGCCAGGAGAGTCCCTCCTCATGGTGACAACAGTCTATCAGAGTTATTACTGGCCAGGAGAGTCCCTCCTCATGGTGACAACAGCCTATTAGAGTTATTACTGGCCAGGAGAGTCCCTCCTCATGGTGACAACAGCCTATTAGAGTTATTACTGGCCAGGAGAGTCCCTCCTCATGGTGACAACAGCCTATTAGAGTTATTACTGGCCAGGAGAGTCCCTCCTCATGGTGACAACAGCCTATCAGAGTTATTACTGGCCAGACGAGTCCCTCCTCATGGTGACAACAGCCTATCAGAGTTATTACTGGCCAGGAGAGTCCCTCCTCATGGTGACAACAGCCTATTAGAGGAATTACTGGCCAGATGAGTCCCTCCTCATGGTGACAACAACCTATCAGAGTTATTACTGGCCAGGAGAGTCCCTCCTCATGGTGACAACAACCTATCAGAGTTATTACTGGCCAGACGAGTCCCTCCTCATGGTGACAACAGCCTATCAGAGTTATTACTGGCCAGGAGAGTCCCTCCTCATGGTGACAACAGCCTATCAGAGTTATTACTGGCCAGATGAGTCCCTCCTCATGGTGACAACAGCCTATCAGGGTTATTACTGGCCAGGAGAGTCCCTCCTCATGGTGACAACAGCCTATCAGAGTTATTACTGGCCAGGAGAGTCCCTCCTCATGGTGACAACAGCCTATCAGAGTTATTACTGGCCAGGAGAGTCCCTCCTCATGGTGACAACAGCCTATCAGAGTTATTACTGGCCAGACGAGTCCCTCCTCATGGTGACAACAGCCTATCAGAGTTATTACTGGCCAGGAGAGTCCCTCCTCATGGTGACAACAGCCTATCAGAGTTATTACTGGCCAGGAGAGTCCCTCCTCATGGTGACAACAGCCTATCAGAGTTATTACTGGCCAGACGAGTCCCTCCTCATGGTGACAACAGCCTATCAGAGTTATTACTGGCCAGACGAGTCCCTCCTCATGGTGACAACAGCCTATCAGGGGCATAACTGCCATGTTGACAACAGCCTATCAGGGGCATAACTGCCATGTTGACAACAGCCTATCAGAGGCATAACTGCCATGTTGACAACAGCCTATCAGGGGCATGTTGCCATGTTGACAACAGCCTATCAGGGGCATAACTGCCATGGTGACAACTGCCTATCAGGGGCATAACTGCCATGTTGACAACAGCCTATCAGGGGCATAACTGCCATGTTGACAACAGCCTATCAGGGGCATAACTGCCATGTTGACAACAGCCTATCAGGGGCATAACTGCCATGTTGACAACAGCCTATCAGGGGCATGACTGCCATGTTGACAACAGCCTATCAGGGGCATAACTGCCATGTTGACAACAACCTATCAGAGTTATTACTGGCCAGGAGAGTCCCTCCTCATGGTGACAACAGCCTATTAGAGGAATTACTGGCCAGATGAGTCCCTCCTCATGGTGACAACAGCCTATCAGAGTTATTACTGGCCAGGAGAGTCCCTCCTCATGGTGACAACAGCCTATTAGAGTTATTACTGGCCAGACGAGTCCCTCCTCATGGTGACAACAGCCTATCAGAGTTATTACTGGCCAGACGAGTCCCTCCTCATGGTCACAACAGCCTATCAGGGGCATAACTGCCATGTTGACAACAACCTATCAGAGTTATTACTGGCCAGGAGAGTCCCTCCTCATGGTGACAACAGCCTATTAGAGGAATTACTGGCCAGATGAGTCCCTCCTCATGGTGACAACAGCCTATCAGAGTTATTACTGGCCAGGAGAGTCCCTCCTCATGGTGACAACAGCCTATTAGAGTTATTACTGGCCAGGAGAGTCCCTCCTCATGGTGACAACAGCCTATCAGAGTTATTACTGGCCAGACGAGTCCCTCCTCATGGTGACAACAGCCTATCAGAGTTATTACTGGCCAGACGAGTCCCTCCTCATGGTGACAACAGCCTATCAGGGGCATAACTGCCATGTTGACAACAGCCTACCAGAGTTATTACTGGCCAGACGAGTCCCTCCTCATGGTGACAACAGCCTATCAGAGTTATTACTGGCCAGACGAGTCCCTCCTCATGGTGACAACAGCCTATCAGGGGCATAACTGCCATGTTGACAACAGCCTATCAGAGTTATTACTGGCCAGACGAGTCCCTCCTCATGGTGACAACAGCCTATCAGAGTTATTACTGGCCAGACGAGTCCCTCCTCATGGTGACAACAGCCTATCAGGGTTATTACTGGCCAGGAGAGTCCCTCCTCATGGTGACAACAGCCTATCAGAGTTATTACTGGCCAGGAGAGTCCCTCCTCATGGTGACAACAGCCTATCAGAGTTATTACTGGCCAGGAGAGTCCCTCCTCATGGTGACAACAGCCTATCAGAGTTATTACTGGCCAGGAGAGTCCCTCCTCATGGTGACAACAGCCTATCAGAGTTATTACTGGCCAGGAGAGTCCCTCCTCATGGTGACAACAGCCTATCAGAGTTATTACTGGCCAGGAGAGTCCCTCCTCATGGTGACAACAGCCTATCAGAGTTATTACTGGCCAGACGAGTCCCTCCTCATGGTGACAACAGCCTATCAGAGTTATTACTGGCCAGACGAGTCCCTCCTCATGGTGACAACAGCCTATCAGGGGCATAACTGCCATGTTGACAACAGCCTATCAGGGGCATAACTGCCATGTTGACAACAGCCTATCAGAGGCATAACTGCCATGTTGACAACAGCCTATCAGGGGCATGTTGCCATGTTGACAACAGCCTATCAGGGGCATAACTGCCATGGTGACAACTGCCTATCAGGGGCATAACTGCCATGTTGACAACAGCCTATCAGGGGCATAACTGCCATGTTGACAACAGCCTATCAGGGGCATAACTGCCATGTTGACAACAGCCTATCAGGGGCATAACTGCCATGTTGACAACAGCCTATCAGGGGCATGACTGCCATGTTGACAACAGCCTATCAGGGGCATAACTGCCATGTTGACAACAACCTATCAGAGTTATTACTGGCCAGGAGAGTCCCTCCTCATGGTGACAACAGCCTATTAGAGGAATTACTGGCCAGATGAGTCCCTCCTCATGGTGACAACAGCCTATCAGAGTTATTACTGGCCAGGAGAGTCCCTCCTCATGGTGACAACAGCCTATTAGAGTTATTACTGGCCAGACGAGTCCCTCCTCATGGTGACAACAGCCTATCAGAGTTATTACTGGCCAGACGAGTCCCTCCTCATGGTCACAACAGCCTATCAGGGGCATAACTGCCATGTTGACAACAACCTATCAGAGTTATTACTGGCCAGGAGAGTCCCTCCTCATGGTGACAACAGCCTATTAGAGGAATTACTGGCCAGATGAGTCCCTCCTCATGGTGACAACAGCCTATCAGAGTTATTACTGGCCAGGAGAGTCCCTCCTCATGGTGACAACAGCCTATTAGAGTTATTACTGGCCAGGAGAGTCCCTCCTCATGGTGACAACAGCCTATCAGAGTTATTACTGGCCAGACGAGTCCCTCCTCATGGTGACAACAGCCTATCAGAGTTATTACTGGCCAGACGAGTCCCTCCTCATGGTGACAACAGCCTATCAGGGGCATAACTGCCATGTTGACAACAGCCTACCAGAGTTATTACTGGCCAGACGAGTCCCTCCTCATGGTGACAACAGCCTATCAGAGTTATTACTGGCCAGACGAGTCCCTCCTCATGGTGACAACAGCCTATCAGGGGCATAACTGCCATGTTGACAACAGCCTATCAGAGTTATTACTGGCCAGACGAGTCCCTCCTCATGGTGACAACAGCCTATCAGAGTTATTACTGGCCAGGAGAGTCCCTCCTCATGGTGACAACAGCCTATCAGAGTTATTACTGGCCAGGAGAGTCCCTCCTCATGGTGACAACAGCCTATCAGAGTTATTACTGGCCAGGAGAGTACCTCCTCATGGTGACAACAACCTATCAGAGTTATTACTGGCCAGACGAGTCCCTCCTCATGGTGACAACAGCCTATCAGAGTTATTACTGGCCAGGAGAGTCCCTCCTCATGGTGACAACAACCTATCAGAGTTATTACTGGCCAGACGAGTCCCTCCTCATGGTGACAACAGCCTATCAGAGTTATTACTGGCCAGGAGAGTCCCTCCTCATGGTGACAACAGCCTATTAGAGTTATTACTGGCCAGACGAGTCCCTCCTCATGGTGACAACAGCCTATCAGAGTTATTACTGGCCAGGAGAGTCCCTCCTCATGGTGACAACAGCCTATCAGAGTTATGACTGGCCAGATGAGTCCCTCCTCATGGTGACAACAGGCTATCAGGGTTATTACTGGCCAGGAGAGTCCCTCCTCATGGTGACAACAGCCTATCAGAGTTATTACTGGCCAGGAGAGTCCCTCCTCATGGTGACAACAGCCTATTAGAGTTATTACTGGCCAGGAGAGTCCCTCCTCATGGTGACAACAGCTTATCAGAGTTATTACTGGCCAGACGAGTCCCTCCTCATGGTGACAACAGCCTATCAGGGGCATAACTGCCATGTTGACAACAGCCTATCAGGGGCATAACTGCCATGTTGACAACAGCCTATCAGAGGCATAACTGCCATGTTGACAACAGCCTATCAGGGGCATGTTGCCATGTTGACAACAGCCTATCAGGGGCATAACTGCCATGGTGACAACTGCCTATCAGGGGCATAACTGCCATGTTGACAACAGCCTATCAGGGGCATAACTGCCATGTTGACAACAGCCTATCAGGGGCATAACTGCCATGTTGACAACAGCCTATTAGGGGCATAACTGCCATGTTGACAACAGCCTATCAGGGGCATAACTGCCATGTTGACAACAGCCTATCAGGGGCATAACTGCCATGTTGACAACAGCCTATCAGGGGCATAACTGCCATGTTGACAACAGCCTATCAGGGGCATAACTGCCATGTTGACAACAGCCTATCAGGGGCATAACTGCCATGTTGACAACAGCCTATCAGGGGCATAACTGCCATGTTGACAACAGCCTATCAGGGGCATGACTGCCATGTTGACAACAGCCTATCAGGGGCATAACTGCCATGTTGACAACAACCTTTCAGAGTTATTACTGGCCAGGAGAGTCCCTCCTCATGGTGACAACAGCCTATTAGAGGAATTACTGGCCAGATGAGTCCCTCCTCATGGTGACAACAACCTATCAGAGTTATTACTGGCCAGGAGAGTCCCTCCTCATGGTGACAACAGCCTATCAGAGTTATTACTGGCCAGATGAGTCCCTCCTCATGGTGACAACAGCCTATCAGGGTTATTACTGGCCAGGAGAGTCCCTCCTCATGGTGACAACAGCCTATCAGAGTTATTACTGGCCAGGAGAGTCCCTCCTCATGGTGACAACAGCCTATCAGAGTTATTACTGGCCAGGAGAGTCCCTCCTCATGGTGACAACAGCCTATCAGAGTTATTACTGGCCAGATGAGTCCCTCCTCATGGTGACAACAGCCTATCAGGGTTATTACTGGCCAGGAGAGTCCTCCTCATGGTGACAACAGCCTATCAGAGTTATTACTGGCCAGGAGAGTCCCTCCTCATGGTGACAACAGCCTATCAGAGTTATTACTGGCCAGGAGAGTCCCTCCTCATGGTGACAACAGCCTATCAGAGTTATTACTGGCCAGACGAGTCCCTCCTCATGGTGACAACAGCCTATCAGAGTTATTACTGGCCAGACGAGTCCCTCCTCATGGTGACAACAGCCTATCAGGGGCATAACTGCCATGTTGACAACAGCCTATCAGGGGCATAACTGCCATGTTGACAACAGCCTATCAGAGGCATAACTGCCATGTTGACAACAGCCTATCAGGGGCATGTTGCCATGTTGACAACAGCCTATCAGGGGCATAACTGCCATGGTGACAACTGCCTATCAGGGGCATAACTGCCATGTTGACAACAGCCTATCAGGGGCATAACTGCCATGTTGACAACAGCCTGTCAGGGGCATAACTGCCATGTTGACAACAGCCTATCAGGGGCATGACTGCCATGTTGACAACAGCCTATCAGGGGCATAACTGCCATGTTGACAACAACCTATCAGAGTTATTACTGGCCAGGAGAGTCCCTCCTCATGGTGACAACAGCCTATTAGAGGAATTACTGGCCAGATGAGTCCCTCCTCATGGTGACAACAGCCTATCAGAGTTATTACTGGCCAGGAGAGTCCCTCCTCATGGTGACAACAGCCTATTAGAGTTATTACTGGCCAGGAGAGTCCCTCCTCATGGTGACAACAGCCTATCAGAGTTATTACTGGCCAGACGAGTCCCTCCTCATGGTGACAACAGCCTATCAGAGTTATTACTGGCCAGACGAGTCCCTCCTCATGGTGACAACAGCCTATCAGGGGCATAACTGCCATGTTGACAACAACCTATCAGAGTTATTACTGGCCAGGAGAGTCCCTCCTCATGGTGACAACAGCCTATCAGAGTTATTACTGGCCAGGAGAGTCCCTCCTCATGGTGACAACAGCCTATTAGAGTTATTACTGGCCAGGAGAGTCCCTCCTCATGGTGACAACAGCCTATCAGAGTTATTACTGGCCAGACAGTCCCTCCTCATGGTGACAACAGCCTATCAGAGTTATTACTGGCCAGACGAGTCCCTCCTCATGGTGACAACAGCCTATCAGGGGCATAACTGCCATGTTGACAACAGCCTACCAGAGTTATTACTGGCCAGACGAGTCCCTCCTCATGGTGACAACAGCCTATCAGAGTTATTACTGGCCAGGAGAGTCCCTCCTCATGGTGACAACAGCCTATTAGAGTTATTACTGGCCAGGAGAGTCCCTCCTCATGGTGACAACAGCCTATCAGAGTTATTACTGGCCAGACGAGTCCCTCCTCATGGTGACAACAGCCTATCAGAGTTATTACTGGCCAGACGAGTCCCTCCTCATGGTGACAACAGCCTATCAGGGGCATAACTGCCATGTTGACAACAGCCTACCAGAGTTATTACTGGCCAGACGAGTCCCTCCTCATGGTGACAACAGCCTATCAGAGTTATTACTGGCCTGTCCCTCCTCATGGTGACAACAGCCTATCAGGGGCATAACTGCCATGTTGACAACAGCCTATCAGAGTTATTACTGGCCAGACGAGTCCCTCCTCATGGTGACAACAGCCTATCAGAGTTATTACTGGCCAGGAGAGTCCCTCCTCATGGTGACAACAGCCTATTAGAGGAATTACTGGCCAGATGAGTCCCTCCTCATGGTGACAACAACCTATCAGAGTTATTACTGGCCAGGAGAGTCCCTCCTCATGGTGACAACAGCCTATCAGAGTTATTACTGGCCAGGAGAGTCCCTCCTCATGGTGACAACAACCTATCAGAGTTATTACTGGCCAGACGAGTCCCTCCTCATGGTGACAACAGCCTATCAGAGTTATTACTGGCCAGGAGAGTCCCTCCTCATGGTGACAACAGCCTATTAGAGTTATTACTGGCCAGACGAGTCCCTCCTCATGGTGACAACAGCCTATCAGAGTTATTACTGGCCAGGAGAGTCCCTCCTCATGGTGACAACAGCCTATCAGAGTTATGACTGGCCAGATGAGTCCCTCCTCATGGTGACAACAGGCTATCAGGGTTATTACTGGCCAGGAGAGTCCCTCCTCATGGTGACAACAGCCTATCAGAGTTATTACTGGCCAGGAGAGTCCCTCCTCATGGTGACAACAGCCTATTAGAGTTATTACTGGCCAGGAGAGTCCCTCCTCATGGTGACAACAGCTTATCAGAGTTATTACTGGCCAGACGAGTCCCTCCTCATGGTGACAACAGCCTATCAGGGGCATAACTGCCATGTTGACAACAGCCTATCAGGGGCATAACTGCCATGTTGACAACAGCCTATCAGAGGCATAACTGCCATGTTGACAACAGCCTATCAGGGGCATGTTGCCATGTTGACAACAGCCTATCAGGGGCATAACTGCCATGGTGACAACTGCCTATCAGGGGCATAACTGCCATGTTGACAACAGCCTATCAGGGGCATAACTGCCATGTTGACAACAGCCTATCAGGGGCATAACTGCCATGTTGACAACAGCCTATTAGGGGCATAACTGCCATGTTGACAACAGCCTATCAGGGGCATAACTGCCATGTTGACAACAGCCTATCAGGGGCATAACTGCCATGTTGACAACAGCCTATCAGGGGCATAACTGCCATGTTGACAACAGCCTATCAGGGGCATAACTGCCATGTTGACAACAGCCTATCAGGGGCATAACTGCCATGTTGACAACAGCCTATCAGGGGCATGACTGCCATGTTGACAACAGCCTATCAGGGGCATAACTGCCATGTTGACAACAACCTTTCAGAGTTATTACTGGCCAGGAGAGTCCCTCCTCATGGTGACAACAGCCTATTAGAGGAATTACTGGCCAGATGAGTCCCTCCTCATGGTGACAACAACCTATCAGAGTTATTACTGGCCAGGAGAGTCCCTCCTCATGGTGACAACAGCCTATCAGAGTTATTACTGGCCAGACGAGTCCCTCCTCATGGTGACAACAGCCTATCAGGGGCATAACTGCCATGTTGACAACAGCCTACCAGAGTTATTACTGGCCAGACGAGTCCCTCCTCATGGTGACAACAGCCTATCAGAGTTATTACTGGCCAGACGAGTCCCTCCTCATGGTGACAACAGCCTATCAGGGGCATAACTGCCATGTTGACAACAGCCTATCAGAGTTATTACTGGCCAGACGAGTCCCTCCTCATGGTGACAACAGCCTATCAGAGTTATTACTGGCCAGGAGAGTCCCTCCTCATGGTGACAACAGCCTATTAGAGGAATTACTGGCCAGATGAGTCCCTCCTCATGGTGACAACAACCTATCAGAGTTATTACTGGCCAGGAGAGTCCCTCCTCATGGTGACAACAGCCTATCAGAGTTATTACTGGCCAGGAGAGTCCCTCCTCATGGTGACAACAACCTATCAGAGTTATTACTGGCCAGACGAGTCCCTCCTCATGGTGACAACAGCCTATCAGAGTTATTACTGGCCAGGAGAGTCCCTCCTCATGGTGACAACAGCCTATTAGAGTTATTACTGGCCAGACGAGTCCCTCCTCATGGTGACAACAGCCTATCAGAGTTATTACTGGCCAGGAGAGTCCCTCCTCATGGTGACAACAGCCTATCAGAGTTATGACTGGCCAGATGAGTCCCTCCTCATGGTGACAACAGGCTATCAGGGTTATTACTGGCCAGGAGAGTCCCTCCTCATGGTGACAACAGCCTATCAGAGTTATTACTGGCCAGGAGAGTCCCTCCTCATGGTGACAACAGCCTATTAGAGTTATTACTGGCCAGGAGAGTCCCTCCTCATGGTGACAACAGCTTATCAGAGTTATTACTGGCCAGACGAGTCCCTCCTCATGGTGACAACAGCCTATCAGGGGCATAACTGCCATGTTGACAACAGCCTATCAGGGGCATAACTGCCATGTTGACAACAGCCTATCAGAGGCATAACTGCCATGTTGACAACAGCCTATCAGGGGCATGTTGCCATGTTGACAACAGCCTATCAGGGGCATAACTGCCATGGTGACAACTGCCTATCAGGGGCATAACTGCCATGTTGACAACAGCCTATCAGGGGCATAACTGCCATGTTGACAACAGCCTATCAGGGGCATAACTGCCATGTTGACAACAGCCTATTAGGGGCATAACTGCCATGTTGACAACAGCCTATCAGGGGCATAACTGCCATGTTGACAACAGCCTATCAGGGGCATAACTGCCATGTTGACAACAGCCTATCAGGGGCATAACTGCCATGTTGACAACAGCCTATCAGGGGCATAACTGCCATGTTGACAACAGCCTATCAGGGGCATAACTGCCATGTTGACAACAGCCTATCAGGGGCATGACTGCCATGTTGACAACAGCCTATCAGGGGCATAACTGCCATGTTGACAACAACCTTTCAGAGTTATTACTGGCCAGGAGAGTCCCTCCTCATGGTGACAACAGCCTATTAGAGGAATTACTGGCCAGATGAGTCCCTCCTCATGGTGACAACAACCTATCAGAGTTATTACTGGCCAGGAGAGTCCTCCTCATGGTGACAACAGCCTATCAGAGTTATTACTGGCCAGACGAGTCCCTCCTCATGGTGACAACAGCCTATCAGGGGCATAACTGCCATGTTGACAACAGCCTACCAGAGTTATTACTGGCCAGACGAGTCCCTCCTCATGGTGACAACAGCCTATCAGAGTTATTACTGGCCAGACGAGTCCCTCCTCATGGTGACAACAGCCTATCAGGGGCATAACTGCCATGTTGACAACAGCCTATCAGAGTTATTACTGGCCAGACGAGTCCCTCCTCATGGTGACAACAGCCTATCAGAGTTATTACTGGCCAGGAGAGTCCCTCCTCATGGTGACAACAGCCTATTAGAGGAATTACTGGCCAGATGAGTCCCTCCTCATGGTGACAACAACCTATCAGAGTTATTACTGGCCAGGAGAGTCCCTCCTCATGGTGACAACAGCCTATCAGAGTTATTACTGGCCAGGAGAGTCCCTCCTCATGGTGACAACAACCTATCAGAGTTATTACTGGCCAGACGAGTCCCTCCTCATGGTGACAACAGCCTATCAGAGTTATTACTGGCCAGGAGAGTCCCTCCTCATGGTGACAACAGCCTATTAGAGTTATTACTGGCCAGACGAGTCCCTCCTCATGGTGACAACAGCCTATCAGAGTTATTACTGGCCAGGAGAGTCCCTCCTCATGGTGACAACAGCCTATCAGAGTTATGACTGGCCAGATGAGTCCCTCCTCATGGTGACAACAGGCTATCAGGGTTATTACTGGCCAGGAGAGTCCCTCCTCATGGTGACAACAGCCTATCAGAGTTATTACTGGCCAGGAGAGTCCCTCCTCATGGTGACAACAGCCTATTAGAGTTATTACTGGCCAGGAGAGTCCCTCCTCATGGTGACAACAGCTTATCAGAGTTATTACTGGCCAGACGAGTCCCTCCTCATGGTGACAACAGCCTATCAGGGGCATAACTGCCATGTTGACAACAGCCTATCAGGGGCATAACTGCCATGTTGACAACAGCCTATCAGAGGCATAACTGCCATGTTGACAACAGCCTATCAGGGGCATGTTGCCATGTTGACAACAGCCTATCAGGGGCATAACTGCCATGGTGACAACTGCCTATCAGGGGCATAACTGCCATGTTGACAACAGCCTATCAGGGGCATAACTGCCATGTTGACAACAGCCTATCAGGGGCATAACTGCCATGTTGACAACAGCCTATTAGGGGCATAACTGCCATGTTGACAACAGCCTATCAGGGGCATAACTGCCATGTTGACAACAGCCTATCAGGGGCATAACTGCCATGTTGACAACAGCCTATCAGGGGCATAACTGCCATGTTGACAACAGCCTATCAGGGGCATAACTGCCATGTTGACAACAGCCTATCAGGGGCATAACTGCCATGTTGACAACAGCCTATCAGGGGCATGACTGCCATGTTGACAACAGCCTATCAGGGGCATAACTGCCATGTTGACAACAACCTTTCAGAGTTATTACTGGCCAGGAGAGTCCCTCCTCATGGTGACAACAGCCTATTAGAGGAATTACTGGCCAGATGAGTCCCTCCTCATGGTGACAACAACCTATCAGAGTTATTACTGGCCAGGAGAGTCCCTCCTCATGGTGACAACAGCCTATCAGAGTTATTACTGGCCAGGAGAGTCCCTCCTCATGGTGACAACAGCCTATCAGAGTTATTACTGGCCAGACGAGTCCTCCTCATGGTGACAACAGCCTATCAGAGTTATTACTGGCCAGACGAGTCCCTCCTCATGGTGACAACAGCCTATCAGGGGCATAACTGCCATGTTGACAACAGCCTATCAGGGGCATAACTGCCATGTTGACAACAGCCTATCAGAGGCATAACTGCCATGTTGACAACAGCCTATCAGGGGCATGTTGCCATGTTGACAACAGCCTATCAGGGGCATAACTGCCATGGTGACAACTGCCTATCAGGGGCATAACTGCCATGTTGACAACAGCCTATCAGGGGCATAACTGCCATGTTGACAACAGCCTATCAGGGGCATAACTGCCATGTTGACAACAGCCTATCAGGGGCATAACTGCCATGTTGACAACAGCCTATCAGGGGCATGACTGCCATGTTGACAACAGCCTATCAGGGGCATAACTGCCATGTTGACAACAACCTATCAGAGTTATTACTGGCCAGGAGAGTCCCTCCTCATGGCGACAACAGCCTATTAGAGGAATTACTGGCCAGATGAGTCCCTCCTCATGGTGACAACAGCCTATCAGAGTTATTACTGGCCAGGAGAGTCCCTCCTCATGGTGACAACAGCCTATTAGAGTTATTACTGGCCAGGAGAGTCCCTCCTCATGGTGACAACAGCCTATCAGAGTTATTACTGGCCAGACGAGTCCCTCCTCATGGTGACAACAGCCTATCAGAGTTATTACTGGCCAGACGAGTCCCTCCTCATGGTGACAACAGCCTATCAGGGGCATAACTGCCATGTTGACAACAGCCTATCAGAGTTATTACTGGCCAGACGAGTCCCTCCTCATGGTGACAACAGCCTATCAGAGTTATTACTGGCCAGACGAGTCCCTCCTCATGGTGACAACAGCCTATCAGGGGCATAACTGCCATGTTGACAACAGCCTATCAGAGTTATTACTGGCCAGACGAGTCCCTCCTCATGGTGACAACAGCCTATCAGAGTTATTACTGGCCAGGAGAGTCCCTCCTCATGGTGACAACAGCCTATTAGAGGAATTACTGGCCAGATGAGTCCCTCCTCATGGTGACAACAACCTATCAGAGTTATTACTGGCCAGGAGAGTCCCTCCTCATGGTGACAACAGCCTATCAGAGTTATTACTGGCCAGGAGAGTACCTCCTCATGGTGACAACAACCTATCAGAGTTATTACTGGCCAGACGAGTCCCTCCTCATGGTGACAACAGCCTATCAGAGTTATTACTGGCCAGGAGAGTCCCTCCTCATGGTGACAACAACCTATCAGAGTTATTACTGGCCAGACGAGTCCCTCCTCATGGTGACAACAGCCTATCAGAGTTATTACTGGCCAGGAGAGTCCCTCCTCATGGTGACAACAGCCTATTAGAGTTATTACTGGCCAGGAGAGTCCCTCCTCATGGTGACAACAGCCTATCAGAGTTATTACTGGCCAGATGAGTCCCTCCTCATGGTGACAACAGCCTATCAGGGTTATTACTGGCCAGGAGAGTCCCTCCTCATGGTGACAACAGCCTATCAGAGTTATTACTGGCCAGGAGAGTCCCTCCTCATGGTGACAACAGCCTATTAGAGTTATTACTGGCCAGGAGAGTCCCTCCTCATGGTGACAACAGCCTATCAGAGTTATTACTGGCCAGACGAGTCCCTCCTCATGGTGACAACAGCCTATCAGGGGCATAACTGCCATGTTGACAACAGCCTATCAGGGGCATAACTGCCATGTTGACAACAGCCTATCAGGGGCATGTTGCCATGTTGACAATAGCCTATCAGGGGCATAACTGCCATGGTGACAACTGCCTATCAGGGGCATAACTGCCATGTTGACAACAGCCTATCAGGGGCATAACTGCCATGTTGACAACAGCCTATCAGGGGCATAACTGCCATGTTGACAACAGCCTATTAGGGGCATAACTGCCATGTTGACAACAGCCTATCAGGGGCATAACTGCCATGTTGACAACAGCCTATCAGGGGCATAACTGCCATGTTGACAACAGCCTATCAGGGGCATAACTGCCATGTTGACAACAGCCTATCAGGGGCATAACTGCCATGTTGACAACAGCCTATCAGGGGCATGACTGCCATGTTGACAACAGCCTATCAGGGGCATAACTGCCATGTTGACAACAACCTTTCAGAGTTATTACTGGCCAGGAGAGCCCCTCCTCATGGTGACAACAGCCTATTAGAGGAATTACTGGCCAGATGAGTCCCTCCTCATGGTGACAACAACCTATCAGAGTTATTACTGGCCAGGAGAGTCCCTCCTCATGGTGACAACAGCCTATCAGAGTTATTACTGGCCAGGAGAGTCCCTCCTCATGGTGACAACAGCCTATTAGAGTTATTACTGGCCAGGAGAGTCCCTCCTCATGGTGACAACAGCCTATCAGAGTTATTACTGGCCAGACGAGTCCCTCCTCATGGTGACAACAGCCTATCAGAGTTATTACTGGCCAGACGAGTCCCTCCTCATGGTGACAACAGCCTATCAGGGGCATAACTGCCATGTTGACAACAGCCTATCAGGGGCATAACTGCCATGTTGACAACAGCCAATCAGGGGCATGTTGCCATGTTGACAACAGCCTATCAGGGGCATAACTGCCATGGTGACAACTGCCTATCAGGGGCATAACTGCCATGTTGACAACAGCCTATCAGGGGCATAACTGCCATGTTGACAACAGCCTATCAGGGGCATAACTGCCATGTTGACAACAGCCTATTAGGGGCATAACTGCCATGTTGACAACAGCCTATCAGGGTCATAACTGCCATGTTGACAACAGCCTATCAGGGGCATAACTGCCATGTTGACAACAGCCTATCAGGGGCATAACTGCCATGTTGACAACAGCCTATCAGGGGCATAACTGCCATGTTGACAACAGCCTATCAGAGTCATAACTGCCATGTTGACAACAGCCTATCAGGGGCATGTTGCCATGTTGACAACAGCCTATCAGGGGCATAACTGCCATGGTGACAACTGCCTATCAGGGGCATAACTGCCATGTTGACAACAGCCTATCAGAGTTATTACTGGCCAGACGAGTCCCTCCTCATGGTGACAACAGCCTATCAGGGGCATAACTGCCATGTTGACAACAGCCTATCAGGGGCATAACTGCCATGTTGACAACAGCCTATCAGAGGCATAACTGCCATGTTGACAACAGCCTATCAGGGGCATGTTGCCATGTTGACAACAGCCTATCAGGGGCATAACTGCCATGGTGACAACTGCCTATCAGGGGCATAACTGCCATGTTGACAACAGCCTATCAGAGTTATTACTGGCCAGACGAGTCCCTCCTCATGGTGACAACAGCCTATCAGAGTTATTACTGGCCAGGAGAGTCCCTCCTCATGGTGACAACAGCCTAATAGAGTTATTACTGGCCAGACGAGTCCCTCCTCATGGTGACAACAGCCTATCAGAGTTATTACTGGCCAGACGAGTCCCTCCTCATGGTGACAACAGCCTATCAGAGTTATTACTGGCCAGGAGAGTCCCTCCTCATGGTGACAACAGCCTATTAGAGTTATTACTGGCCAGACGAGTCCCTCCTCATGGTGACAACAGCCTATCAGAGTTATTACTGGCCAGACGAGTCCCTCCTCATGGTGACAACAGCCTATCAGGGGCATAACTGCCATGTTGACAACAGCCTATCAGGGGCATAACTGCCATGTTGACAACAGCCTATCAGAGGCATAACTGCCATGTTGACAACAGCCTATCAGGGGCATGTTGCCATGTTGACAACAGCCTATCAGGGGCATAACTGCCATGGTGACAACTGCCTATCAGGGGCATAACTGCCATGTTGACAACAGCCTATCAGAGTTATTACTGGCCAGACGAGTCCCTCCTCATGGTGACAACAGCCTATCAGAGTTATTACTGGCTAGGAGAGTCCCTCCTCATGGTGACAACAGCCTAATAGAGTTATTACTGGCCAGACGAGTCCCTCCTCATGGTGACAACAGCCTATCAGAGTTATTACTGGCCAGACGAGTCCCTCCTCATGGTGACAACAGCCTATCAGGGGCATAACTGCCATATTGACAACAGCCTATCAGGGGCATAACTGCCATGTTGACAACAGCCTATCAGGGGCATAACTGCCATGTTGACAACAGCCTATCAGAGGCATAACTGCCATGTTGACAACAGCCTATCAGGGGCATGTTGCCATGTTGACAACAGCCTATCAGGGGCATAACTGCCATGGTGACAACTGCCTATCAGGGGCATAACTGCCATGTTGACAACAGCCTATCAGAGTTATTACTGGCCAGACGAGTCCCTCCTCATGGTGACAACAGCCTATCAGGGGCATAACTGCCATGTTGACAACAGCCTATCAGGGGCATAACTGCCATGTTGACAACAGCCTATCAGAGGCATAACTGCCATGTTGACAACAGCCTATCAGGGGCATGTTGCCATGTTGACAACAGCCTATCAGGGGCATAACTGCCATGGTGACAACTGCCTATCAGGGGCATAACTGCCATGTTGACAACAGCCTATCAGAGTTATTACTGGCCAGACGAGTCCCTCCTCATGGTGACAACAGCCTATCAGAGTTATTACTGGCCAGGAGAGTCCCTCCTCATGGTGACAACAGCCTAATAGAGTTATTACTGGCCAGACGAGTCCCTCCTCATGGTGACAACAGCCTATCAGAGTTATTACTGGCCAGACGAGTCCCTCCTCATGGTGACAACAGCCTATCAGGGGCATAACTGCCATGTTGACAACAGCCTATCAGGGGCATAACTGCCATGTTGACAACAGCCTATCAGAGGCATAACTGCCATGTTGACAACAGCCTATCAGGGGCATGTTGCCATGTTGACAACAGCCTATCAGGGGCATAACTGCCATGGTGACAACTGCCTATCAGGGGCATAACTGCCATGTTGACAACAGCCTATCAGAGTTATTACTGGCCAGACGAGTCCCTCCTCATGGTGACAACAGCCTATCAGAGTTATTACTGGCCAGGAGAGTCCCTCCTCATGGTGACAACAGCCTAATAGAGTTATTACTGGCCAGACGAGTCCCTCCTCATGGTGACAACAGCCTATCAGAGTTATTACTGGCCAGGAGAGTCCCTCCTCATGGTGACAACAGCCTATTAGAGTTATTACTGGCCAGACGAGTCCCTCCTCATGGTGACAACAGCCTATCAGAGTTATTACTGGCCAGACGAGTCCCTCCTCATGGTGACAACAGCCTATCAGGGGCATAACTGCCATGTTGACAACAGCCTATCAGGGGCATAACTGCCATGTTGACAACAGCCTATCAGAGGCATAACTGCCATGTTGACAACAGCCTATCAGGGGCATGTTGCCATGTTGACAACAGCCTATCAGGGGCATAACTGCCATGGTGACAACTGCCTATCAGGTGCATAACTGCCATGTTGACAACAGCCTATCAGAGTTATTACTGGCCAGACGAGTCCCTCCTCATGGTGACAACAGCCTATCAGAGTTATTACTGGCCAGGAGAGTCCCTCCTCATGGTGACAACAGCCTAATAGAGTTATTACTGGCCAGACGAGTCCCTCCTCATGGTGACAACAGCCTATCAGAGTTATTACTGGCCAGACGAGTCCCTCCTCATGGTGACAACAGCCTATCAGGGGCATAACTGCCATATTGACAACAGCCTATCAGGGGCATAACTGCCATGTTGACAACAGCCTATCAGGGGCATAACTGCCATGTTGACAACAGCCTATCAGAGGCATAACTGCCATGTTGACAACAGCCTATCAGGGGCATGTTGCCATGTTGACAACAGCCTATCAGGGGCATAACTGCCATGGTGACAACTGCCTATCAGGGGCATAACTGCCATGTTGACAACAGCCTATCAGAGTTATTACTGGCCAGACGAGTCCCTCCTCATGGTGACAACAGCCTATCAGGGGCATAACTGCCATGTTGACAACAGCCTATCAGGGGCATAACTGCCATGTTGACAACAGCCTATCAGAGGCATTAACTGCCATGTTGACAACAGCCTATCAGGGGCATGTTGCCATGTTGACAACAGCATATCAGGGGCATAACTGCCATGGTGACAACTGCCTATCAGGGGCATAACTGCCATGTTGACAACAGCCTATCAGAGTTATTACTGGCCAGACGAGTCCCTCCTCATGGTGACAACAGCCTATCAGAGTTATTACTGGCCAGGAGAGTCCCTCCTCATGGTGACAACAGCCTAATAGAGTTATTACTGGCCAGACGAGTCCCTCCTCATGGTGACAACAGCCTATCAGAGTTATTACTGGCCAGACGAGTCCCTCCTCATGGTGACAACAGCCTATCAGGGGCATAACTGCCATGTTGACAACAGCCTATCAGGGGCATAACTGTCATGTTGACAACAGCCTATCAGAGGCATAACTGCCATGTTGACAACAGCCTATCAGGGGCATGTTGCCATGTTGACAACAGCCTATCAGGGGCATAACTGCCATGGTGACAACTGCCTATCAGGGGCATAACTGCCATGTTGACAACAGCCTATCAGGGGCATAACTGCCATGTTGACAACAGCCTATTAGGGGCATAACTGCCATGTTGACAACAGCCTATCAGGGGCATAACTGCCATGTTGACAACAGCCTATTAGGGGCATAACTGCCATGTTGACAACAGCCTATCAGGGGCATAACTGCCATGTTGACAACAGCCTATTAGGGGCATAACTGCCATGTTGACAACAGCCTATCAGGGGCTTTAAGGAATACCTAGGATAGGATAAGTAATCCCTCTCACCCCCCCCCTTTAAGATTTAGATGCACTATTGTAAAGTGACTGTTCCACTGGATGTCATAAGGTGAATGCACCAATTTGTAAGTCGCTCTGGATAAGAGCGTCTGCTAAATGACTTAAATGTAAAAATGTAAATGCATAACTGCCATGTTGACAACAGCCTATCAGGGGCATAACTGCCATGTTGACAACAGCCTATCAGGGGCATAACTGCCATGTTGACAACAGCCTATCAGGGGCATGACTGCCATGTTGACAACAGCCTATCAGGGGCATGACTGCCATGTTGACAACAGCCTATCAGGGGCATGACTGCCATGTTGACAACAGCCTATCAGGGGCATAACTGCCATGTTGACAACAGCCTATCAGAGTTATTACTGGCCAGACGAGTCCCTCCTCATGGTGACAACAGCCTATCAGAGTTATTACTGGCCAGGAGAGTCCCTCCTCATGGTGACAACAGCCTAATAGAGTTATTACTGGCCAGACGAGTCCCTCCTCATGGTGACAACAGCCTATCAGAGTTATTACTGGCCAGACGAGTCCCTCCTCATGGTGACAACAGCCTATCAGGGGCATAACTGCCATGTTGACAACAGCCTATCAGGGGCATAACTGTCATGTTGACAACAGCCTATCAGAGGCATAACTGCCATGTTGACAACAGCCTATCAGGGGCATGTTGCCATGTTGACAACAGCCTATCAGGGGCATAACTGCCATGGTGACAACTGCCTATCAGGGGCATAACTGCCATGTTGACAACTGCCTATCAGGTGCATAACTGCCATGTTGACAACAGCCTATCAGAGTTATTACTGGCCAGACGAGTCCCTCCTCATGGTGACAACAGCCTATCAGAGTTATTACTGGCCAGACGAGTCCCTCCTCATGGTGACAACAGCCTATCAGAGTTATTACTGGCCAGACGAGTCCCTCCTCATGGTGACAACAGCCTATTAGAGTTATTACTGGCCAGACGAGTCCCTCCTCATGGTGACAACAGCCTATCAGAGTTATTACTGGCCAGACGAGTCCCTCCTCATGGTGACAACAGCCTATCAGGGGCATAACTGCCATGTTGACAACAGCCTATCAGGGGCATAACTGCCATGTTGACAACAGCCTATCAGAGGCATAACTGCCATGTTGACAACAGCCTATCAGGGGCATGTTGCCATGTTGACAACAGCCTATCAGGGGCATAACTGCCATGGTGACAACTGCCTATCAGGTGCATAACTGCCATGTTGACAACAGCCTATCAGAGTTATTACTGGCCAGACGAGTCCCTCCTCATGGTGACAACAGCCTATCAGAGTTATTACTGGCCAGGAGAGTCCCTCCTCATGGTGACAACAGCCTAATAGAGTTATTACTGGCCAGACGAGTCCCTCCTCATGGTGACAACAGCCTATCAGAGTTATTACTGGCCAGACGAGTCCCTCCTCATGGTGACAACAGCCTATCAGAGTTATTACTGGCCAGACGAGTCCCTCCTCATGGTGACAACAGCCTATCAGGGGCATAACTGCCATATTGACAACAGCCTATCAGGGGCATAACTGCCATGTTGACAACAGCCTATCAGGGGCATAACTGCCATGTTGACAACAGCCTATCAGAGGCATAACTGCCATGTTGACAACAGCCTATCAGGGGCATGTTGCCATGTTGACAACAGCCTATCAGGGGCATAACTGCCATGGTGACAACTGCCTATCAGGGGCATAACTGCCATGTTGACAACAGCCTATCAGAGTTATTACTGGCCAGACGAGTCCCTCCTCATGGTGACAACAGCCTATCAGGGGCATAACTGCCATGTTGACAACAGCCTATCAGGGGCATAACTGCCATGTTGACAACAGCCTATCAGGGGCATAACTGCCATGTTGACAACAGCCTATCAGAGGCATAACTGCCATGTTGACAACAGCCTATCAGGGGCATGTTGCCATGTTGACAACAGCCTATCAGGGGCATAACTGCCATGGTGACAACTGCCTATCAGGTGCATAACTGCCATGTTGACAACAGCCTATCAGAGTTATTACTGGCCAGACGAGTCCCTCCTCATGGTGACAACAGCCTATCAGAGTTATTACTGGCCAGGAGAGTCCCTCCTCATGGTGACAACAGCCTAATAGAGTTATTACTGGCCAGACGAGTCCCTCCTCATGGTGACAACAGCCTATCAGAGTTATTACTGGCCAGACGAGTCCCTCCTCATGGTGACAACAGCCTATCAGGGGCATAACTGCCATATTGACAACAGCCTATCAGGGGCATAACTGCCATGTTGACAACAGCCTATCAGGGCATAACTGCCATGTTGACAACAGCCTATCAGAGTCATAACTGCCATGTTGACAACAGCCTATCAGGGGCATGTTGCCATGTTGACAACAGCCTATCAGGGGCATAACTGCCATGGTGACAACTGCCTATCAGGGGCATAACTGCCATGTTGACAACAGCCTATCAGAGTTATTACTGGCCAGACGAGTCCCTCCTCATGGTGACAACAGCCTATCAGAGTTATTACTGGCCAGGAGAGTCCCTCCTCATGGTGACAACAGCCTAATAGAGTTATTACTGGCCAGACGAGTCCCTCCTCATGGTGACAACAGCCTATCAGAGTTATTACTGGCCAGGAGAGTCCCTCCTCATGGTGACAACAGCCTATTAGAGTTATTACTGGCCAGACGAGTCCCTCCTCATGGTGACAACAGCCTATCAGAGTTATTACTGGCCAGACGAGTCCCTCCTCATGGTGACAACAGCCTATCAGGGGCATAACTGCCATGTTGACAACAGCCTATCAGGGGCATAACTGCCATGTTGACAACAGCCTATCAGAGGCATAACTGCCATGTTGACAACAGCCTATCAGGGGCATGTTGCCATGTTGACAACAGCCTATCAGGGGCATAACTGCCATGGTGACAACTGCCTATCAGGTGCATAACTGCCATGTTGACAACAGCCTATCAGAGTTATTACTGGCCAGACGAGTCCCTCCTCATGGTGACAACAGCCTATCAGAGTTATTACTGGCCAGGAGAGTCCCTCCTCATGGTGACAACAGCCTAATAGAGTTATTACTGGCCAGACGAGTCCCTCCTCATGGTGACAACAGCCTATCAGAGTTATTACTGGCCAGACGAGTCCCTCCTCATGGTGACAACAGCCTATCAGGGGCATAACTGCCATATTGACAACAGCCTATCAGGGGCATAACTGCCATGTTGACAACAGCCTATCAGGGGCATAACTGCCATGTTGACAACAGCCTATCAGAGTCATAACTGCCATGTTGACAACAGCCTATCAGGGGCATGTTGCCATGTTGACAACAGCCTATCAGGGGCATAACTGCCATGGTGACAACTGCCTATCAGGGGCATAACTGCCATGTTGACAACAGCCTATCAGAGTTATTACTGGCCAGACGAGTCCCTCCTCATGGTGACAACAGCCTATCAGAGTTATTACTGGCCAGGAGAGTCCCTCCTCATGGTGACAACAGCCTAATAGAGTTATTACTGGCCAGACGAGTCCCTCCTCATGGTGACAACAGCCTATCAGAGTTATTACTGGCCAGGAGAGTCCCTCCTCATGGTGACAACAGCCTATTAGAGTTATTACTGGCCAGACGAGTCCCTCCTCATGGTGACAACAGCCTATCAGAGTTATTACTGGCCAGACGAGTCCCTCCTCATGGTGACAACAGCCTATCAGGGGCATAACTGCCATGTTGACAACAGCCTATCAGGGGCATAACTGCCATGTTGACAACAGCCTATCAGAGGCATAACTGCCATGTTGACAACAGCCTATCAGGGGCATGTTGCCATGTTGACAACAGCCTATCAGGGGCATAACTGCCATGGTGACAACTGCCTATCAGGTGCATAACTGCCATGTTGACAACAGCCTATCAGAGTTATTACTGGCCAGACGAGTCCCTCCTCATGGTGACAACAGCCTATCAGAGTTATTACTGGCCAGGAGAGTCCCTCCTCATGGTGACAACAGCCTAATAGAGTTATTACTGGCCAGACGAGTCCCTCCTCATGGTGACAACAGCCTATCAGAGTTATTACTGGCCAGACGAGTCCCTCCTCATGGTGACAACAGCCTATCAGGGGCATAACTGCCATATTGACAACAGCCTATCAGGGGCATAACTGCCATGTTGACAACAGCCTATCAGGGGCATAACTGCCATGTTGACAACAGCCTATCAGAGGCATAACTGCCATGTTGACAACAGCCTATCAGGGGCATGTTGCCATGTTGACAACAGCCTATCAGGGGCTTAACTGCCATGGTGACAACTGCCTATCAGGGGCATAACTGCCATGTTGACAACAGCCTATCAGAGTTATTACTGGCCAGACGAGTCCCTCCTCATGGTGACAACAGCCTATCAGGGGCATAACTGCCATGTTGACAACAGCCTATCAGGGGCATAACTGCCATGTTGACAACAGCCTATCAGAGGCATTAACTGCCATGTTGACAACAGCCTATCAGGGGCATGTTGCCATGTTGACAACAGCCTATCAGGGGCATAACTGCCATGGTGACAACTGCCTATCAGGGGCATAACTGCCATGTTGACAACAGCCTATCAGAGTTATTACTGGCCAGACGAGTCCCTCCTCATGGTGACAACAGCCTATCAGAGTTATTACTGGCCAGGAGAGTCCCTCCTCATGGTGACAACAGCCTAATAGAGTTATTACTGGCCAGACGAGTCCCTCCTCATGGTGACAACAGCCTATCAGAGTTATTACTGGCCAGACGAGTCCCTCCTCATGGTGACAACAGCCTATCAGGGGCATAACTGCCATGTTGACAACAGCCTATCAGGGGCATAACTGCCATGTTGACAACAGCCTATCAGAGGCATAACTGCCATGTTGACAACAGCCTATCAGGGGCATGTTGCCATGTTGACAACAGCCTATCAGGGGCATAACTGCCATGGTGACAACTGCCTATCAGGGGCATAACTGCCATGTTGACAACAGCCTATCAGGGGCATAACTGCCATGTTGACAACAGCCTATTAGGGGCATAACTGCCATGTTGACAACAGCCTATCAGGGGCATAACTGCCATGTTGACAACAGCCTATTAGGGGCATAACTGCCATGTTGACAACAGCCTATCAGGGGCATAACTGCCATGTTGACAACAGCCTATTAGGGGCATAACTGCCATGTTGACAACAGCCTATCAGGGGCTTTAAGGAATACCTAGGATAGGATAAGTAATCCCTCTCACCCCCCCCTTTAAGATTTAGATGCACTATTGTAAAGTGACTGTTCCACTGGATGTCATAAGGTGAATGCACCAATTTGTAAGTCGCTCTGGATAAGAGCGTCTGCTAAATGACTTAAATGTAAAAATGTAAATGCATAACTGCCATGTTGACAACAGCCTATCAGGGGCATAACTGCCATGTTGACAACAGCCTATCAGGGGCATAACTGCCATGTTGACAACAGCCTATCAGGGGCATGACTGCCATGTTGACAACAGCCTATCAGGGGCATGACTGCCATGTTGACAACAGCCTATCAGGGGCATGACTGCCATGTTGACAACAGCCTATCAGGGGCATAACTGCCATGTTGACAACAGCCTATCAGGGGCATAACTGCCATGTTGACAACAACCTATCAGATGGATACCTTAGCTTTTTTACTCAGTTAAGCTCTTGTATCAGACTTTTGGTTTTGTTCAATGTAATGTATCAGATACATTGTTTTTGTATTACAGAGTGGTTTGATATTGACCCTGACACCTGGAAGGGTCAGAAGTGAATTGTGTGTGTTCTCTCCCTCTTTCTAAATGTCTTAATATACTATCCATGTGTCTTTATAAGTATGTGTTATAGTAACGCCATGAAAACCTCTTCTTCTCTGTCTCCCCAGTGCATACATCAACAAGGCCAGTGATTTGTCGGAGCAGGTGACTCTGATCGAGACAGCTCTAACCTCTCCAGAGGGCTTGGCAGTAGACTGGGTTCACAAGAACATCTACTGGACCGACTCCGGAGACAAGACCATCTCTGTCGCCACTGGAGACGGCAAGAAGAGGAGGATCCTGATCGCCACGGAGCTGAGCGAACCGCGTGCTATCGCTGTGGACCCCCGACAAGGGTAAGAGGTTGGAAGGAGAAGGGAGGGGGCTTGGGAGAGAAGTAAGGTGGGGTAGAGTTGGATTTATTGTTGAGTTGATGGAGGGAATGAGGGAGGCAGGGAGAAGAACAAAGAGAGAGACCGATTGGGTGAGAAAGTAAGCCAGGTTGAGTGTCCATGAGGCTTTATATTTCTTTCATTATGTGTTGCCCATCTGGTCAGAGCACCGGAACAGGTGGCCATCTGCTCTTTCCTCTCAGCTTATCGCCTTGTTTGTGACCTCCCTCCCTCTCTCCCTTCCTGCCTTCCTCCCTTTCCCCTCCCCTCCATTTCCCTCCCGCACGTTCTGTCAGATGTAGCTGTAGGCATCAGTAGCTGCAAGCTAGCACCTCTAGTCTGCAGCGTCACAGCTCTCTCCCCACTTCAGCTCCTCTCATCTCCGATCTCCCTGGCTCCGCCTGACGACTCTATTCCCTTAGGCCTTCTTTCCACGACATTACTGAGCTAGACGAGCATGTAACACATGCAAATGAGGCCAATCCAGGTTTGGTTCCCTACTACAGGGAGAAAAGAGAATGTTTGCTAACTGTCCCTGAGGCTGTGGCGTTCATAAAACTTTATCAGCCAGTGATTGTCATGCAAATAACTGCCTGTCTCACGGCAATTGACCCCTAATTAACGAAAACATGTTAATCATCTCATGGCTACGACACATAAAGCCTAAAAGCCAATGACTTTTGGATCATCTGCATTTTAACAAGTCTAATAAATCCATGTAATAAAGCCTACACCATCACAATAAATCCATTATTTATTTTAGGCAGGTCTAAAGACACATGATATGAAGAAGATGTAGTCTATTTCAGAAGAAACGAAGAACATTTTCTGAGTTGTCCTCATGTTAGGCCCTGATCTGGCTGGCTTTGGCTTATAATACCTGTGGCATTATTTTCTATTATTTTATAGTAAGAAGAATACAATTGAACACAGATGAATAAAATAGAAAGGATTTTTTCCCCCCAAACGATTTCCCGAGGGAGTGCGCACATGCAGCTATTTTATGTTGAGCTCTTAGTTTACAATTATTTATGCAACTTTAGTTGTGATACAAATGTTGGGTTATATGTAAATATTAGGCAATGCAAATAGTCTGGGTAGCCATTTGACTAGATGTTCAGGAGCTTTATGGCTTGAGGGGGTAGAAGCTGTTAAGGAGCCTCTCGGACCTTGGCGCTCTGTTGCCGTGCGGTAGCAGAGAGAACAGACTATGACTAGGGTGGCTGGAGTCTTTGACAATTCTTAGGGCCTTCCTCTGACACCGCCTGGTATAGAGGTCCTGGATGGCAGGAAGCTTGGCCCTAGTGATGTACTGGGCCGTTTGCACTACCCTCTGTAGTGCCTTGCGGTCGGAGGCCGAGCAGTTGCCATACCAGGCAGTGATGCAATCAGTCAGGATGCTCTCGATGGTGCAGCTGTATAACCTTTTGAGGATCTGGGGACCCATACCAAATATTTTCAGTCTCCTGAGGGAGAATAGGTTTTGTCGTGCCCTCTTCATGACTGTCATGGTGTGTTTGGACCATGTTAGTTTATTGGTGATGTGGACACCAAGGAACTTGAAGCTCTCAACCTGCTCCACTACAGCCCTGTCGATGAGAATGGGGGCATGCTCAGTCCTCTTTTTCCTGTAGTCCACAATCACCTCCTTTGTCTTGATCACGTTCAGGGAGATGTTGACAAAGTTAAATGGGGTTTTTAGATTTTTTTGCAAATGTATAGATAAAAAACTACTTTAATGTTACATTTACATAAGTATTCAGACCCTTTACTCAGTACTTTGTTGAAGCACCTTTGGCAGCGATTACAGCCTCGAGTCTTCTTGGGTATGACGCTACAAGCTTGGCACACCTGTATTTGGGGAGTTTCTCCCATTCTTCTCTTCAGGTCCTCTCAAGCTCTGTCAGGTTGGATGAGGAGCGTTGCTGCACAGTCTTTTCAGGTCTTTCCAGAGAATATCACTATACTTTGCTCTGTCCATCTTTCCCTCGATCCTGACAAGTTTCCCAGTCCCTACCACTGAAAACATCCCCACATATTTCCTCCAGGCATTCAGGCCAAAGAGTTCAATCTTCGTTTCATCAGACCAGAAAATCTTGCTTCTCATGGTCTGAGAGTCTTTAGGTGCCTTTTGCCAAATTCCAGGCTGTCATGTGCCATTTACTGAGGAGTGGATTCCGTCTGGCCACTCAACCATAAAGGCCTGATTGGTGGAGTGCTGCAGAGATGCTTGTCCTTCTGGAAGGTTCTCCCATCTCCACAGAGGAACTCTGGAGCTCTGTCAGAGTGACCCTTCCAGGCCCTTCTTCCCTGATTGCTCAGTTTGGCCGGGAGGTCTAGCTCTATCACCTAATAATGATGGAGGCCATTGTGTTCTTGGGAACCTTGAATGCTGCAGAAATGTTTTGGTACCCTTCCCCAGATCTGTGCCTCGACACAATCCTGTCTTGTAGCTCTGCGAACAATTCCTCCAACTTCAATCCTTGGTTTTTGCTCTGACATGGACTGTCAACAGGGGGACCTTATATAGACAGGTTTGTGCTTTTCCAAATCATGTCCAGTCAATTTACTTGACCACAGATGAACTCTAATCAAGTTGTAGAAACATCTCAAGGATGGTCAATGGAAACAGGATGCACCTGAGCTCAATGTGGAGTGTCATAGCAAAGAGTCTGAATACTTATGTAAATAAGGTATTTCTAAAAATCTGTTTTCACTTTGTCGTTATGGGGTATTGTGTGTAGATTGATGAGGAGCAATGTTTATTGAATCTATTTTAGAGTAAGGCTGTATCGTAACAAAATGTGGAAAAGGTCAAAGGGCCTGAATACTATCCAAAGGCACTGTTAAGTCTGCAAATGCGATGATGCATGGAGTGCTTTATTATAAAGGTGCATTTTTTATGGTGAAAATTACCTTCGCCAAACTTGGAACTCACGCGCTGCCTTTGCCAGGTCGGCTCCAAGAACTAAGCAATAAATATAGCAGCATGAGAAAGCATGCGACTGCTGGTGTGTAATACGGTCACCGTAACAGGTCGTAACTATCCCCTCTGGTCTGTGTATCACTATTTCTATGGTGGAAGTACAACATGAAGAGAGAGGTGCCGTCTGGGTAATATGCGCCCAGTTTGACTTTGTCTCAGGGATGTGAAGTGTCTCCCGCTCTCCTCTCTCTGCGACGCTAACCTCCGGAATGATTCTTGGCACTGTCGTCGCGCTCTCTAACCCCTGTCTCTCTCCTCCCCTAGGTTTATGTACTGGTCTGACTGGGGGACCCAGGCTAAGATAGAGAAGGCTGGCATGAACGGAGTGGACCGCCAGGTACTAGTGTCAGAGAGGATTGAATGGCCCAACGGCATCACTCTGGGTAAGACTGGCACCGCAGGGAGGGAGGGAGCGCTACACGAGGAGAACTGATGCAGAGACAAATGGGAGAGAAGTGAAGACGAGGGGAGAGAGAGAGAGAGAGAGAGAGAGAGAGAGAGGGAGAGAGGGAGGTCAGAGAGAGAGAGAGAGAGAGAGGGAGGTCAGAGAGAGAGAGAGAGACAGAGAGGGAGGTCAGAGAGAGAGAGAGGGAGGTCAGAGAGAGAGAGAGGGAGGTCAGAGAGAGAGGGAGGTCAATGAGAGAGAGGGAGGTCAATGAGAGAGAGAGAGAGACAGAGAGGGAGGTCAGAGAGAGAGAGAGGGAGGTCAGAGAGAGAGAGGGAGGTCAGAGAGAGAGAGAGAGAGAGACAGAGAGGGAGGTGAGAGAGAGAGGGAGGTCAGAGAGAGGGAGTTCAGAAAGAGAGAGAGGGAGTTCAGAGAGAGAGAGAGGGAGGTCAGAGAGAGAGAGGGGGAGGTCAGAGAGAGAGAGAGGGAGGTCAGAGAGAGAGAGAGGGAGGTCAGAGAGAGAGAGAGGGAGGTCAGAGAGAGAGAGAGGGAGGTCAAAGAGAGAGAGAGAGACAGAGAGGGAGGTCAGAGAGAGAGAGGGAGGTCAGAGAGAGAGAGAGAGACAGAGAGGGAGGTCAGAGAGAGAGAGGGAGGTCAGAGAGAGAGAGAGAGAGAGACAGAGAGGGAGGTCAGAGAGAGAGAGAGGGAGGTCAGAGAGAGAGAGGGAGGTCAGAGAGAGAGAGGGAGGTCAGAGAGAGAGGGAGGTCAGAGAGAGAGAGGGAGGTCAGAGAGAGAGAGAGAGGGAGGTCAGAGAGAGAGAGAGAGAGTGGGAGGTCAGAGAGAGAAAGGGAGGTCAGAGATAGAGAGAGAGAGAGAGAGAGAGAGAGAGAGAGAGAGAGAGAGAGAGAGAGAGAGAGAGAGAGAGAGAGAGGGAGGTCAGAGATAGAGAGAGAGAGAGAGGGAGGTCAGAGATAGAGAGAGAGAGAGAGGGAGGTCAGAAAGAGAGAGAGGGAGAGAGAGGGAGAGAGAGAGGGAGGTCAGAGAGAGAGAGAGGGAGGTGAGTAGCGATAATAGAATTAAAAGATGAAGAGCAGAAGTTGATATAAGATGAAGAATCGTGATGAATAAGGCAGTGTTCACAAGAGAAGTCCCTCCCCTCTCTATCTCTCTCTCATTTGACACGTAGTTGTGAGTCACTCAGTCAGCGTGTCTCTGTCATCAATCAGTGTGTAGTTTGTTCATTCAACAGGCTGTGAAAGAAGTGTCCAAAGCTTTGACATCAATACCCCAATCATCCTCCCTTCCATCTCTCAGCGGGACAATTTTACTCCTCTCCTCTCCCTGCTCACCACTAAGGATGAGACGTAAAATGACAGAGCAGAGAGAGAGAGAGAGGTGGAATTGAGGTGTCGCTAGTCTGGGCTACATCTGTATGAAAACAAATTATGTTGAGGGTTAGAGGAGCGAGAGTAAAAGAGAGAAGAGCTCTGGCTGGCTAATTTGGTTTCTTTGAAGGGGAAAAAAAGGGGATTCTTTTTGCCTTTGTGATCTATTTCACAGCCAGCAGGCAGACAG
>NC_060178.1:45851203-45863703 GCF_021184085.1 Oncorhynchus gorbuscha
ATCCCTCTCTCTCCCCCTCCCTCTCTCACTCTCTCGCTCTCTCTTCTCTCTATCGTTCCGTTCCTGCTCCCAGCTGTTCCTATTCCCCTAATCAATCATTTAGTCTTCCCACACCTGTTCCCGATCCTTTTCCCTGATTAGAGTCTCTATTTCTCTCCTTGTTTTCCGTACCTGCCCTGTCGGATCCTTGTCTATATTCACCGTGCTGTGTCTATGTTTTGCCCTGTCGTGTCGTGTTTCCCTCAGATGCTGCGTGGTGAGCAGGTGTCTGAGTCTGCTAGGTTCAAGTGCCTTCCCGAGGCAACCTGCAGTTCTTGATCTAGTCTCCAGTCTGTTCTCGTCTTTACGAGTAGTATTATGCCTTTTGTTTTGTTAAGTATCTTACTGGATTAAAAACTCTGTTTTCGCCAAGTCGCTTTTGGGTCCTCATTCACCTGCATAACAGGTTCTATTTTCATATCCTGTGAAAAGATCACGTTAATTTTCAGGCATTTTTAGATGTACACATTTCAGAAAATACTTTTTATGCTGAACAAAAGGATGAATGCAACATGTAAAGTGTTGGTCCCATGTTTCATGAACTGAAATAAAAGATCCCAGAAAATGTTCCATACGCACAGACATCTTATTTCTCTCAAATGCACAATTTTGTTTATATCCCTGTTAGGATATAAATTTGGAAAAGATCATGCATCCACCTGACAGGTGTGGCATATCAAGAATCTGATTAAACAGCATGATCATACACAGGTGCACCTTGTGCTGGGGCACAATCAAAGGCCAATCTAAAATGTGCAGTTTTGTCACACAACAAAATGCAACAGAAGTTTTGAGGGAGTGTGCAATTGGCATGAAGACTGCAGGAATGTCCACCAGAACTGGTCATTTCATGTTAATTTCTCTACCATAAGCCGCCTCCAACGTCGTTTTAGAGAATTAGGCAGTACGACCAACCGCCCTCTCAACCGCAGACCACGTGTAACCACGCCAGCTCTGGACCTCCACATCCGGGCTTCTTCACCTGCGGGATCATCTGAGACCAGCCACCGGAGACAGCTGATGAAACTGAGGAGCGTTACTGTCTGTAATAACACCCTTTTGTGGGGGAAAACTCATTCGGATTGGCCCGACCAATTTCCTTCTATGAACAGTAATTCAATCTTTTTTTAATTTTTAATTTTTTTTTTTTTTTGTTCAGTATATTTTCCCCTCAGCTGTTCTTTCTTTTTTGTGAAACTGAACTTTGGAAGTTGAGTTTCTGTGAGAGCAGAGTATTGCGAGTTCTCTGCAGGGTTTGCAGCGTCCTCCTGTATAACAGCACACGTCCCATCGCTTGTTATTGTCATCCTCTCCCATCTCCTCTTCAGAGTTGTATACTATAGGGAACACGAAAGCTCCTTCTCCAGTCCCTGGAAGCCCAGTTCAAAGAATGTCAAAGATGCTCTCTCAAGTCAGATTTAGACCTAGTGAGGGTGTGTGCAGCCTTATAGGATGCGAAGGGGGTTGTTTTGTAACGTAGCTACATAATATTCTAAAAAAAAAAAAAAAAAAACGTTTTGCCGTGCTGCCACCTCCCGGTGTTCTTGAACTTGGGATTCTATTTGAAGTCATTGTTGTATAATGCGGTTGAGAGAGACCTGTTACCCAGACCTGTTACCCAGACCTGTTACCCAGACCTGTTACCCACTTCACAATGATGTATGATATGTCTCGGGTGTTTCTTCTCCCATAGCTCCAGACAGCTGTAACATGGGCAGTCTACCTAACGGAGGCTGTCAGTACCTGTGTCTCAAAGCCCCACAGATCACAGACCACTCCCCCAAGTACACCTGCGCCTGCCCCGATGACATGGAGCTAGGGCCCGACATGAGGCGCTGTGTCTCAGGTAAACTGTTTAAACCCCTTCGCGAAACTTGTTCTTCCCCCACTTTACAGCTCTCCCGCATGCCAAACAGACAAAGATCCCATCTGCCAATGAAACTGTCCTCATCTGAGAGAGAGAGAGAGAGAGAGAGAGAGAGAGAGAGAGAGAGAGAGAGAGAGAGAGAGAGAGAGAGAGAGAGAGAGAGAGAGAGAGAGAGAGAGAGAGAGAGAGAGAGAGAGAGAGAGAGAGAGAGAGAGAGAGAGAGAGAGAAAATAACTGTACTGCAGAGAAACTAAATAAATACATAATGGTGTATTCCCTATAATGCTCTACAAGCATTTTCTGAGTTGTAAGTGCAGAGAAGGCAGTTTTGAGTAGTTCAGACCCATTTTTGTTGGTGTCTGTTCATGTAAACTGTACAGCTGTCTGTGTCTGTTTACGGTGAAACGCTTGTCTGTGCTATCAGCCGAGCTGCCAGCCTGATAACTCTCGGGTCTCTGTTTAATGTGCTCTTCCCCCCTGCAGTCAAACCCAAGACAACCACAGCAGCTCCTACCACGACCACCCCTACTTCCACCCCAGCTCCGACTACAACCACGACTACAACCACAGCTACTTCTACAACCACGACTCCAACCAGTACTACCACAGCTGCTCCTACAACCACCTCCACAAATGCACGACCACATACGGCCAAAACCACACGTCAGCCCAGCACCACACGGTCGACCACAGCTCCTACAACGTCCCCCCCTCCTCCTCCCCCCAGGACCACAGCTTCATGGAGGACACCCCCCTCCACCTCCTCATCCACCACCACGTTGCCTGCAACCTCCACCCCTGGTCCCCGCTCCACCTCCACACACAGCCCCCCTCTACCCCCGAACAACATTCAGAGAGAGAACGCTAACCTCTCCCACCGCTGTAAGTGGCTTTCAGAAGTGTGTGTGTGTGTGTGTGTGTGTGTGTGTGTGTGTGTGTGTGTGTGTGTGTGTGTGTGTGTGTGTGTGTGTGTGTGTGTGTGTGTGTGTGTGTGTGTGTGTGTGTGTGTGTACATGTATGAACAGATACAGATTTGCATCAACGGTTACGTACTCTTGTCACAACGACGGAGCGGCTACTCTCCCGAGCGCTCTTCCCTCTGTTCTCCACCTCTCTTCTCTTTACCTGTGACAGACAGTTTGAGTGTGTAATGAGAGACTCGGCCACGCTCTACAGTGTATGAGAGAATCACTCTGTCCACCCTGCCACTCCTCTCCTCATCAGAGGGGTGTGGTTTACCTGTCAATCAATCAATCACATTCGATTTTTCAAGCCCTTTTTTACACCAGCAGTTGTCACGAAGTGCTCATGCAGAAACGCTAACTTACGCTTTCAGACCCGTTGTCCCTTCCCATTGTCCCTTCCCATTGTCCCTTCCCATTGTCCCTTCCCATTGTCCCGTCCCATTGTCCCTTCCCTCATCTGTCATCTTGAGTCCTGCAAACCTGGGATCACTTTTTCTTTCTCTCGCTCTGCCTGTCTCTCTCTCTCTCTCCAGGACTCATTCCCTTTTCCTTTTGTCGGCCTCCTATCAATCAAGCTTTATTGGCAACGACAGCTTGAGAGCAACATACTGTATATGGAAAACAACAATGAAATGACAATGAAAATGACTTAAATTGCTCAAAATGTGTTTCCTATGCAATCTTTTTCAAGACAACAAAGTCGGTTGTGATTATAGTTGTAACAACGGGACACACATCCGCGCTGTGTTAAAACTGTGTGCTGAACAGACAATAGAAAATCAATGATTCAACTTACACCACTCTCATCGGGCTCTTTCAGCTTGATGAAGACACTCAGCAAAACACACTGGAAGACTCAAGCCTACATACAGTTGAAGTCGGACGTTTACACACACCTCAGCCAAATGCATTTAAACTAAGTTTTTCACAATTCCTGACATTTAATCCGAATAAAAATTCCCTGTCTTAGGTCAGTTAGGATCACCACTTTTATTTTAAGAATGTGAAATGTCAGAATAATATTAGAGATAATGATTTATTTCAGCTTTTATTTCTTTCATCACATTCTCAGTGGGTCAGAAGTTTACATACACTCAATTAGTATTTGGTATTATTGCCTTTAAATTGTTAAACTTGGGACAAATGTTTCGATTAGCCTTCCACAAGCTTCTCACAATAAGTTGGGTGAATTTTGGCCCATTCCTCCTGACCGAGCTGGTGTAACTGAGTCAGGTTTGTAGGCCTCCTTGCTCACACAGGCTTTTTCAGTTCTGCCTACAAATGTTCTATAGGATTGAGGTCAGGGCTTTGTGATGGCCACTCCAATACCTTGACTTTGTTGTCCTTAAGCCATTTTGCCACAACTTTGTTAGTATGCTTGGGGTCATTGTCCATTTACGACCTATATTATTTATTTATTTATTTCATTTCACCTTTATTTAACAGGTAGGCTAGTTGAGAACAAGTTCTCATTTGCAACGACGACCTGGCCAAGATAAAGCGTAGCAATTCGACACATACAACAACACAGAGTTACACATGGAATAAACAAAACATACAGTCAATAATACAGTAGAACAAAAGAAAACAAAAAGTCTATATACAGTGAGTGCAAATGAGGTAAGTTAAGGAAATAAATAGGCCATGGTGGCGAAGTAATTACAATATAGCAATTAAACACTGGAATGGTAGATCGGCAGAAGATGAATGTGCAGGTAGAGATACTGGGGTGCAAAGGAGCAAAATAAATAAATAAATACCAGTATGGGGATGAGGTAGGTAGATAGATGGGCTGTTTACAGATAGTCTAAGTACAGGTGCAGTGATCTGTAAACTGCTCTGACAGTTGGTGCTTAAAGCTAGTGAGGGAGATGTGAGTCTTCAGCTTCAGAGATTGTTGCAATTCGTTCCAGTCATGGGGAGCAGAGAAGTGGAAGGAAAGTCGACCAAAGGAGGAATTGACTTTGGGGGTGACCAGTGAGATATACATGCTGGTGCGCGTGCTATGAGTGGGTGCTGCTATGGTGACCAGTGAGCTGAGATAAGGCAGGGCTTTACCTAGCTGAGGCTTGTAGATAACCTGTAGCCAGTGGGTTTAGCGACGAGTATGAAGCGAGGGCCAACCAACGAGAGCGTACAGGTCATAATGGTGGGTAGTGTATGGGGCTTTGGTGACAAAACGGATGGCACTGTGATAGACTGCATCCAGTTTGTTGAGTAGAGTGTTGGAGGCTATTTTAGAGATAACATCACCGAAGTCGAGGATCAGTAGGGTGATCAGTTTTACGAGGGTATGTTTGGCAGCATGAGTGAAGGATGCTTTGTTGCGATATAGGAAGCCGATTCTAGATTTAATTTTGGATTGGAGATGCTTAATGTGAGTCTGGAAGGTGAGTTTACAGTCTAACCAGACACCCAGGTATTTGTAGTTGTCCACATATTCTAAGTCAGAGCCGTCCAGAGTAGTGATGCTGGACGGGCGAGCAGGTGCGGGCAGCGATCGATTGAAAAGCATGCATTTAGTTTTACTTGCATTTAAGAGCAGTTGGAGGCCACGGAAGGAGAGTTGTATGGCATTGATGCTCGTCTGGAGGTTAGTTAACACAGTGTCCAAAGAAGGGCCAGAAGTATACAGAATGGTGTCATCTGCGTAGAGGTGGATCAGAGAATCACCAGCAGCAAGAGCAACATCATTGATGTATACAGAAAAGAGAGTCGGCCCGAGAATTGAACCCTGTGGCACACCAATAGAGACGGTCAGAGGTCCAGACAACAGGCCCTCCGATTTGACACACTGAACTCTATCAGAGAAGTAGTTGGTAAACCAGGCGAGCCAATAATTTGAGAAACCACGGCTGTCGAGTCTGCCAATAATAATGTTGTGATTGACAGAGTCGAAAGCCTTGGCCAGGTCGATGAATATGGCTGCACAGTAATGTCTCTTAACGATGGCGGTTATGATGTCATTTAGAACCTTGAGCATGGCTGAGGTGCATCCATCACCAGCTCTGAAACCAGATTGCATAGCGGAGAAGGTACGATGTGATTCAAAATGGTCAGTAATCTGTTTGTTAACTTGGCTTTCGAAGACCTTAGAAAGACAGAGTAGGATAGATATAGGTCTGTAGCAGTTTGGGTCTAGAGTGTCACCCCCTTTGAAGAGGGGGATGACCGCGGCAGCTTTCCAATCTTTGGGAATCTCAGACGATACGAAAGAGAGGTTGAACAGGCTAGTAATAGGGGTTACAACAATTTCTGCAGATAATTTTAGAAAGAGAGGGTCCAGATTGTCTAGCCCGGCTGATTTGTAGGGGTCCAGATTTTGCAGCTCTTTCAGAACATTGGCTATCTGGATTTGGGTAAAGGAGAAAGTGACAGTGTTTCCTAGCCTCAGAGCAGTGGGCAGCTGGGAGGAGGTGCTCTTATTCTCCATGAACTTTACAGTGTTCCAGAACTTTTTTGAGTTAGTACTACAGGATGCAAATTTATGTTTGAAAAAGCTAGCCTTAGCTTTCCTAACTGCCTGTGTATATTGGTTCCTAACTTCCCTGAAAAGTTGCATATCACGGGAGCTATTTCATGCTAATGCAGAACGCCACAGGATGTTTTTGTGCTGGTCAAGGGCAGACAGGTCTGGCGTGAACCAAGAACTATATCTATTCCTAGTTCTACATTTTTTGAGGGGGGCATGCTTATTTTAAGATGGTGAGGAAGGCACTTTTAAAGAACAGCCAAGCTTTAACTTCCTGACTGATGTCTTGAGATGTTGCTTCAATATATCCACATAATTTTCCTCCTCATGCTGCCATCTATTTTGTGAAGTGCACCAGTCCCTCCTGCAGCAAAGCACCCCCGCAACATGATGCTGCCACGGTTGGGATGGTGTTCTTCGGCTTGCAAGCCTCCCCCCTTTTTCCTCTAAACAGTTTTCCTCATTATGACCAAACAGTTGTAGTTTTGTTTCATCAAACCTGAGGACATTTCTCCAAAGAGTAGGATCTTTGTCTCCATGTGCAGTTGCAAACTGTAGTCTGTCTTTTTTATGGCGGATTTGGAGCACTGGTTTCTTCCTTGCTGAGCGGCCTTTCAGGTTATGTCGATATAGGAGTCGTTTTACTGTGGATATAGATACTTTTGTACCTGTTTCCTCCAGCATCTTCACAAGGCCCTTTGCTGTTGTTCTGGGATTGATTTGCACTTTTCGCACCAAAGTACGTTTATCTCTAAGAGACAGAACGCGTCTCCTTCCTGAGTGGTATGACGGCTGCGTGGTCCCATGGTGTTTATACTTGCGTACTATTGTTTGTACAGATGCACGTGGTACCTTCAGGTGTTTGGAAATTGCTCCCAAAGATGAACCAGACTTGTGGAGGTCTACAATTATTTTTCTGAGGTCTTGGCTGATTTCTTTTGATTTTTCCATGATGTCAAGCAAAGAGGCACTGAAGGTAGGCCTTGAAATACATCCACAGGTACACCTCCAATTGACTCAAATGATGTCAATTAGCCTATCAGAAGCTTCTAAAGCCATGACATAATTTTCTGGAAATTTCCAAGCTGTTTAAAGGCAGTCAACTTAGTGTATGTAAACTTCTGACCCACAGGAATTGTGATACAGTGAATTATAAGTGAAATAATCTGTCTGTAAACAAATATTGGAAAAATTACTTGTTACATGCACAAAGTAGATGTCCTAACCGACTTGCCAAAACTGTAGTTTGTTCACAAGAAATTTGTGGAGTGCTTGAAAAACGAGTTTTAATGACTCCAACCTAAGTGTATGTAAACTTCCGACTTCAACTGTGTATGTATGTGTGTGTGTGTATATATATATATATATATATATATATATATATATATATATATATATATATATATATATATATAGTGAATATAGTGAACAGACAGTGTTGTATACCTTCTCAGGCGATAGAGCGCCACCGTCAGGCCAGAGTTTGTTACGACAGTCTCTGGGAAGTGTTCATATTGATTTGTGTGTGTAGTAGTTATTTATGAGGAGGAGCACAGCGAGAGTAAGCAGCAGAACCACGCTAGGCTAAACTATGAATGTGGTGAGCCTGCTCTGGAGTCTGGACTATATAGGTCGAACCATTGCTGATCACTCTACAGACACGGTATAGTGAGAGAGAGGGATAGAAGCTGGGGGGCAGAGAGTTGAATAGAGAAGAGGGAAGGAGTAAGGAGATGGTTGGGATTTGGCAATGTGGTACAGAGAGGAGGGGGAACGAAGGGATGAGAAAGGTATAGTTTAAAGTGATGGAGAGAGAGAGAGCCTAAGGGTGAGAGGAAGAGTTAGAGAGTAGAGGACGGAGAGAACAGATGGGAGTTAAGAGGAGAGTTTAGTGAGCTGACAGAAAATTATGTATAGAGGAAGAAGAGGGAATGGGAGACAGTTTTAGGAAGAGTTGGGAGGGGATGTTCCAGTAAGCAGTCTCTCTGTGGTCCCCTAACAAATCAGACTTCAGAAGCAAAAGCATGTTCCAATGTTCTAAGAAGGAAAAATGCTCCTACTACTACACAGCAAACAGTCGTAGGGAGGCGGGCGGAGATGGACGGGGGAAAATGGGACACAACGAGCAGTTTTCCCCATTTCCCGAACCCACAGGTCGTGTGTTATTCCGAGTTGGAGGGTTTTGCCGACATCAGCTGCTATACGTGTGTTGCATTACGCTGTGCGCGGCAGAGCGGAAAAGGCACAGGCGCTGCAACTAAAAGATGAAAGCGAAACAGTGGATAGTGGTGTTGTAACAAAACACGGGTACAGCTCCCACAGACACAGAGAGAGAGAGAGAGAGAGAGAGAGAGAGAGAGAGAGAGAGAGAGAGAGAGAGAGAGAGAGAGAGAGAGAGAGAGAGAGAGAGAGAGAGAGAGAGAGAGAGAGAGAGAGAGAGAGAGAGAGAGAGAGAGAGAGAGAGAGAGAGAGAGCAGAGAGAGAGAACGAGAGAGAGAGTAACCCGACAGGTTGAGGTTCAGAGACAGTCAAAATGGATCAAGTGTATGTTCTGTGCGCTACTGTAAAATCCGTCCCCAATAATAATAGTCCATAATGAAATTCACTCTTTTCAGCAACTTCAGTCCCCTCATTCCACAGTTCCCACCCTCCAGAGCCTCGGGGCCAGTTCTTTCATAACACATTTTAATATGATTTGATTAATCCCCTTTTGGAGTCTTAGAGCCTATTGGACGTCACTCATGCTTTGGGAACCACGTGACATTTCCTCCACTTTCGCTTAGTCAGAAACTACTGTACAATACCTCCAGTTTAGAGTATTAGACTCACTCACGTGTGTGTGTGTGTGTGTGTGTGTGTGTGTGTGTGTGTGTGTGTGTGTGTGTGTGTGTGTGTGTGTGTGTGTGTGTGTGTGTGTGTGTGTGTGTGTGTGTGTGTGTGTGTGTGTGTGTGTGTGTGTGTGTGTGTGTGTGTGTGTGTGTGTGTGTGTGTGTGTGTGTGTGTGTGTGTGTGTGTGTGTGTGTGTGTGTGATAGATTCATTCACTATCTGATTGTGTGGAGACTATCATTATGCGGCTGTAGTCGTTATGATCTGCCCTGTTAATCTCCCAGGCTAGGCTCCATTATAGCTGGATAATTAGAGTGGTGCTAATGGCCCAACAGCCCTAATGGGGAGATGAGGCTGGATTTATTTCCTCGAGAAGGCCTGAGGTCCACACAAACCTGGGTTAGAGGTGAAGGGGAGAGATGGGGGAGAGGGGAGATGATACGGTGGGACAAGGGACCATTAGACAAAACATGAGAGGTATAGGGAAGAAGGGAGGGCACTGCCTCTATTTTATTTAATAATTTTTTATTTCACCTTTATTTTACCAGGTAGGCCAGTTGAGAACAAGTTCTCATTTACAACTGCGACCTGGCCAAGATAAAGCAAAGCAGTGTGACAAAAACAACAACACAGAGTTACACATAAACAACCGTACAGTCAATAACACAATAGAATAATCTGTGTACAGTGTGTGCAAATGTAGAAGAGTAGGGAGGTAAGGCAATAAATAGAGGCCATAGAGGTGAAATATTTACAATTTAGCATTAATACTGGAGTGATAGATGTGCAGATGATGATGTGCAGGTAGAAATACTGGGGTGCAAAAGAGCAAGAGGATAAGTAACAATATGGGGATGAGGTAGTTGGGTGTGCTATTTACAGATTGGCTGTGTACAGGTTGAGTGATCGGTAAGCTGCTCTGACAACTGATGCTTAAAGTTATAGAGGGAGATATAAGACTCCAGCTTCAGAGATTTTTGCAATTCGTTCCAGTCATTGGCAGCAGAGAACTGGAAGGAACGGTGGCCAAAGGACGTGTTGGCTTTGCGGATGACCAGTAAATATACCTGCTGGAGTGCATGCTATGGTCGGGTGTTGCTATGGTGACCAGTGAGCTGAGATAATAATAATATAAGGCGGGGCTTTACCTAGCAAAGACTTATAGATGACCTGGAGCCAGTGGGTTTGGCGACGGATATGTAGTGAGGGCCAGCCAACGAGAGCATACAGGTCGCAGTGTTGGGTAGTATATGGGGCTTTGGTGATAAAACGGATGGCACCGTGATAGATTACATCCAGTTTGCTGAGTAGAGTGTTGGGGGTTATTTTGTAAATGACATCGCCGAAGTCAAGGATTGGTAGAATAGTCAGTTTTACGAAGGAATGTTTGGCAGCATGAAGGAAGGAGGCTTTGATGCCAAATAGGAAGCCAATTCCAGATTTAATTTTGGATTGGAGATGCTTAACTTCTTGGCGCACCCATCCCGTTAGCGGGATCATTTTCGTCAACATCCACTGAATTGAAATCACAAGTGCAATATAGCAAAACACAGCGTAGCTTGTTGTTAATCCACCTGGCGTGTCAGTTTTCAAAAAAGCTTTACAGCAAAAGCTATCCAAGCGTTTATGTTAGGACATCTCTCTCAGCAGACAAAACATTACAAACAGCTAGCAGCAAAGTAGATTGGTCACGAAAGACAGAAAAGCAATCAAATGACTCGCTTACCTTTGATGATATTCGGATGTTTGCACTCACGAGACTCCCAGTTACACAATAAATGTTCCTTTTAGTTCGATAAATATTATTTTTATATCCAAAAACCTCCATTTGGTTGGCGCGTTTTGTTCAGAAATCCACAGTCTCGTGCAGGTCATGACAGGCAGATGAAAATTCCAAATAGTATCCGTAGTTTGTAGAAACATGTCAAATGTTTTTTATAATCAATCCTTAGGTTGTTTTTACAATAAATAATCAATAATATTTCAACCGGACCATAGCTTTTTCAATAGGAGAGAGAGAGAAAAAATGTCTGCTCCAAGCTGTTGCGCATGCAAAACTCTGCTGGCACCAAGCCATCCACTGACTCGATGAGATCATTCTCACTCATTTTTCAGAATAAAAGCCTGAAACTATGTCTAAAGACTGTTCAGACCATGTGGAAGCCATAGAGAAAGGAATCTGGTTGATATCCCTTTAAATGGAGGGAAGGCATGCAATGGAACAGAGAGATTTGTTTCTCTTAGGCACTTCCTGGTTGGATTTTCCTCAGGTTTTCACCTGTAATATCAGTTCTGTTATACTCAGACAATATTTTGACAGTTTTGGAAACTTTAAGTGTGTTTTCTATCCCAATCTGACAATGATATGCATATTCTAGATTCTGGGCCTGAGAAATAGGCAGTTTCATTTGGGTACGTTTTTCATCCAAATATCAAAATACTGCACCCTACACTCAACAGGTTAATGTGAGTCTGGAAGGAGAGTTTACAGTCTAACCAGACACCCAGGTATTTGTAGTTGTCCACATATTCTAGGTCAGAAACGTTCAGAGTAGTGATGCTAGTCGGGCGGGAGGGTGAGGGTGCTAGTTTTACTAGCATTTAAAAGCAGTTGGAGGCCACAGTAGGAGTGTTGTATGGCATTGAAGCTCATTTGGAGGTTTGTTAGCACAGTGTCCAAAGAAGGTCCAGATCTATACAGAATGGTATAGAGGTGGATCAGAGAATCACCAGCAGCAGGAGCGACATCATTGATATATACAGAGAAAAGAGTCGGCCTGAGAATTTAACCCTGTGGCACCCCCATGGAGACTGCCAGAGGTCCGTACAACAGGCCCTCCGATTTGTCACACTGACCTCTATTTGAGAAGTAGTTGGTGAACCAGGCGAGGCAGTCATTTGAGAAGCCAAAGCCTGTAGATAAGAATGCAGTGATTGACAGAGTCAAAAGCCTTGGCCAGGTCGATGAAGACGGCTGCACAGTACTGTCTTTTATCAATTGTGGTTATGATATCGTTTAGGACCTTGAGCGTGGCTGAGGTGCACGCATGACCAGCTCGGAAAACAGATTGCATAGCGGAGAAGGTACGGCGGGATTCAAAATGGTCGGTGATCTGTTTATTAACTTGGCTTTCGAAGATTTTAGAAAGGAATGGCAGGATGGATATAGGTCTATAACAGTTTGGATCTAGACTGTCTCCCCCTTTGAAAAGGGGGATGACCACGGCAGATTTCCAATCCAATCTTTGGGGATCTCAGACGACACAAAAGAGAGGGAGGCTGGTAATAGGGGTTGCAACAATTTCTGCTGATAATTTTAGGAAGAGAGG
>NC_060178.1:46166203-46253703 GCF_021184085.1 Oncorhynchus gorbuscha
TCAACGTTGAGAACACCTCTGTGGTTATCCACCCATTTCATCCCAGGTAGAGGAACATCAGGGGAGAGAACAGAGTAGGACTGAGGAGGTTTCTCCAGAGACACAGGGAGACAGAAGTTTCCTGTACGCAGACGACCGTTCTGCAGCATAGGAATCCACTAAGGAGAGAGAAGGAGAGAAATACAGAAGATTAGGGCCTGAAAAGCAAAAGGCATGTGCGTGTGCGTGGTGCGTTGAATGCACCCGTGTGTGACATGCCCGTGCACATTTGCGCATGCGTTTGTGCATATGTGCGCACATGTGCAGTCGTTACCGTGTATCCCACGGGGGTCTCCAGAGGGGTGTTCTGTTTCTGCTGGCAGCTAACATGGTAGAAAGTGAACAGGATGTGGTGGTGGTCAGTCAGAGAAGCCGGCAGCTTGATCTTCACCTCATCATGGAAGTCTGGGGACCTGGGGGAAACACAACAAACCATTACACACATAGTTGATTTAATGGTTGGTTAGAGCTTTATAAGAAATAAATATCTGGGAAAGACTGGGGTCGTACAGGAATAGACATCTGAAAGGAGTATAGAGAAGTCCGGGGATCTGAGAAGCACAACAGCCATTACAGAGTCCTGGTCAGTTTGGGCTGTAAAAGGAATAGGAATAAGCATTTAAATGTCACGGTTGGTTAAGGTTTATAGGAATAAACAACACACTAAAAGACTGCAAAGAAAGAAGCAAGGGGTTAATAGCTATAGAAAAAAACCCAATCTAAATTAGTACAGAGCCTTTTTCTCATGGAGAAGACAAAATAGATTGTTTGTGGATAAAGGGTAGAAACATCCTTTGGAGCGAAGGAGCCTGAGCAACCTTTCCCCCTAATGGAAAATATAACATTATTGGCCGAGGGAATTAAACCCCAAACATCCAAAAGGTGAAACCTTTCAAAATCTGTGATTTAAAAACCTTAACAGTAGAAAAGCCAAGAGCGTCATATGGAGGCAAAACTAATTGACATGTTTTATTACTCTGCATTTTTCAATTCGTGTCCTCCATGTCCTTGACTTTTCCTAAATAGATCTTTAATACACATTGTCAACATCTTAATATCACAAAACAGAATTGGTGTTATAAGCAGTTAAGAGGACATGTCATTCCCCCTTCCCCTTCTTTGACGACCGAACAGCAAGTGTTGACGAGTTTATAAAAAGGTGTTGAACTGAGTGAATAAAGTCAATCTCCTATATCCCTTTGTCAATCATAGATCATATAACGTAGTTGCAGAGGCAAGAAAAAGTATGTGTGAACCCTTTGGAATTACCTGGATTTCTGCATGAATTGGTCATGAAATTTGATCTGATCTTCATCTAAGTCACGACAAATAGACAAACATAGTGTGCTTGAACTAACAACACACAATTGATTGTATTTTTCTTGTCTAGATTGAATACATCATTTAAACATTCACAGTGTAGGTTAGGGAAAGTATGTGAACCCCAAGGCCAGTGGTCACCAAACGGTCGATGGCGACCAACCAGTTGATCTCCAAGGCATTTCTAGTCAATCGCCAAACATTTCTGTAAAAAAAAACAAAAAAACGATTAAAGCCTCGTTTTCCTATTTTTATTCGTCTGGGGCTGTTGGTGGTAGGTTCAGCTCATTCAACTGCCCTACTCGCCGGGTAGGCAAAATGTTGCCATTTCACGTGTCTGAAGGTACAAGCTCTGCCTTCCCGGAGGGCCCGGAGAGGAAATCAAGTGCCACTATAGGCCTACCGTTGGCCAATCAGATTGCTCAGATGACCGAGTCTGCAGTAACGTAGCAGGCATGAAAGAAAGCGACAGCAAAAATTGATACTGTGAGATTTCAAAACGTTTTAACCATGACTAGAGAGAGACTGTCAAAGAGCTGCTGTTTTTATGAGTGAGTTCATGTTTAACTTCATACTCAGCACTGTCAACACTTTCTATTCAACACTCTTATACCCCATAAAATGCACGTTCTTCCTATTTCTGCTGTGGACGTCATTTCCGGTCACAACTTGCAGGCTTGTTTTAGAGTTGCTGTGCGTTTTGTTGCCAACCTATTTTGCTACCTGACAACTTTACGGTTTTCACTTTTTAAGTACCGTTCATATATATATATTTTTTTTCCTCAACCTTTTCACTCCGGACGCTTTATCTGGACACGGTTCGTCAGGACCTCCAACAGCCGAAGCTAAGTAGTAACATTAACATGATGCCTTCTAATTGTAGTCGCTGTACTCGCCTTACGGCGAGGATAGCTGTGCTACAAGCCCAGCTTCAGACGCAATCGTTAGGCAAGGGTAATTTCAGTGTAGGAAAGGATGAAACAGCGTCTGTGCCACCAGTAAGTACAGATAGTAGTATAAATCCCCTGGCCCAGTCCCCGCAGCCGGACACCTTTCTCACGGTTTCTGGAAGGAAATGCTGTAGGAAAGCTCAACCGGTGTCGCTCATTCAGCCGACAGAAACTTTCAACCGGTTTTCCCCATTAAGCAGTGGGTCGGAGTCAGAGGCCGAGTCTTCTCTGGCCTCTACTCCTCCCGTTACGGGGTCTGAGACGCCGAAGCTTCCCATCATTAGCTCTGACAAATTGAAAACTCTAGTCATTGGCGACTCCATTACCCGCAGTATTAGACTTAAAACGAATCATCCAGCAATCATACACTGTTTACCAGGGGGCAGGGCTACCGACGTTAAGGCTAATCTGAAGATGGTGCTGGCTAAAGCTAAAAATGGCGAGTGTAGAGAGTATAGAGATATTGTTATCCACGTCGGCACTAACGATGTTAGGATGAAACAGTCAGAGATCACCAAGGGCAACATAGCTTCAGCGTGTAAATCAGCTAGAAAGATGTGTCGGCATCGAGTAATTGTCTCTGACCCCCTCCCAGTTAGGGGGAGTGATGGGCTCTACAGCAGAGTCTCACAACTCAATCGCTGGTTGAAAACTGTTTTCTGCCCCTCCCAAAAGATAGAATTTGTAGATAACTGGCCCTCTTTCTGGGACTCGCCCACAAACAGGACCAAGCCTGACCTGCTGAGGAGTGACGGACTCCATCCTAGCTGGAGGGGTGCTCTCATCTTATCTACCAACATAGACAGGGCTCTAACTCCTCTTGCTACACAATGAAATAGGGTGCAGGCCAGGCAGCAGGCTATTAGCCAGCCTGCCAGCATAGTGGAGTCTGCCACTAGCACAGTCAGTGTAGTCAGCTCAGCTATCACCATTGAGACCGTGTCTGTGCCTCGACCTAGGTTGGGCAAAACTAAACATGGCGGTGTTCGCCTTAGCAATCTCACTAGGATAAAGACCACCTCCATTCCTGTCATTACTGAAAGAGATCATGATACCTCACATCTCAAAATAGGGATACTTAATGTTAGATCTCTTACTTCAAAGGCAATTATAGTCAATGAACTAATCACTGATCATAATCTTGATGTGATTGGCCTGACTGAAACATGGCTTAAGCCTGATGAATTTACTGTTTTAAATGAGGCCTCACCTCCTGGCTACACTAGTGACCATATCCCCCGTGCATCCCGCAAAGGCGGAGGTGTTGCTAACATTTACGATAGCAAATGTCAATTTACAAAAAAAAATGACGTTTTCGTCTTTTGAGCTTCTAGTCATGAAATCTATGCAGCCGACTCAATCACTTTTTATAGCTACTGTTTACAGGCCTCCTGGGCCATATACAGCGTTTCTCACTGAGTTCCCTGAATTCCTATCGGACCTTGTAGTCTTAGCAGATAATATTATAATCTTTGGTGACTTTAATATTCACATGGAAAAGTCCACAGACCCACTCCAAAAGGCTTTCGGAGCCATCATCGACTCAGTGGGTTTTGTCCAACATGTCTCTGGACCCACTCACTGTCACAGTCATACGCTGGACCTAGTTTTGTCCCATGGAATAAATGTTGGCGATCTTAATGTTTTTCCTCATAATCCTGGACTATCGGACCACCATTTTATTACGTTTGCAATTGCAACAAATAATCTGCTCAGACCCCATCCAAGAACCATCAAAAGTCGTGCTATAAATTCACAGAAAACACAAAGAATCCTTGATGCCCTTCCAGACTCCCTCTGCCTACCCAAGGACGCCAGAGGACAAAAATCACTTAACCACCTAACTGAGGATCTCGATTTAACCTTGCGCAATACCCTAGATGCAGTTGCACCCCTAAAAACTAAAAACATTTCTCATAAGAAACTAGCTCCCTGGTACACAGAAAATACCCGAGCTCTGAAGCAGGCTTCCAGAAAATTGGAAAGGAAATGGCGCCACACCAAACTGGAAGTCTTCCGACTAGCTTGGAAAGACGGTACCGTGCAGTACCGAAGAGCCCTTACTGCTGCTCGATCATCCTATTTTTCTAACTTAATTGAGGAAAATAAAAACAATCCGAAATTCCTATTTGATACTGTCGCAAAGCTAACTAAAAAGCAGCATTCCCCAAGAGAGGATGACTTTCACTTTAGCAGTGATAAATGCATGAACTTCTTTGAGGAAAAGATTATGATTATTAGAAAGCAAATTACATACTCCTCTTTAAACCTGCGTATTCCTCCAAACCTCAGTTGTCCTGAGTCTGCACAACTCTGCCAGGACCTAGGATCAAGAGAGACGCTCAAGTGTTTTAGTACTATATCTCTTGACACAATGATGAAAATAATCATGGCCTCTAAACCTTCAAGCTGCATACTGGACCCTATTCCAACGAAACTACTGAAAGAGCTGCTTCCTGTGCTTGGCCCTCCTATGTTGAACGTGTACCAAACTCACTAAAAGTGGCAGTAATAAAGCCTCTCTTGAAAAAGCCAAACCTTGACCCAGAAAATATAAAAACTATCGGCCTATATCGAATCTTCCATTCCTCTCAAAATTTTTAGAAAAGGCTGTTGCGCAGCAACTCACTGCCTTCCTGAAGACAAACAATGTATACAAAATGTTTCAGTCTGGTTTTAGACCCCATCATAGCACTGAGACGGCACTTGTGAAGGTGGTAAATGACATTTTAATGGCATCGGACCGAGGCTCTGGATCTGTCCTCGTGCTCCTAGACCTTAGTGCTGCTTTTGATACCATCGATCACCACATTCTTTTGGAGAGATTGGAAACCCAAATTGGTCTACACGGACATGTTCTGGCCTGGTTTAGATCTTATCTGTCGGAAAGATATCAGTTTGTCTCTGTGAATGGTTTGTCCTCTGACAAATCAACTGTAAATTTCGGTGTTCCTCAAGGTTCTGTTTTAGGACCACTATTGTTTTCACTATACATTTTACCTCTTGGGGATGTTATTCGAAAACATAATGTTAACTTTCACTACTATGCGGATGACACACAGCTGTACATTTCAATGAAACATGGTGAAGCCCCAAAATTGCCCTCGCTAGAAGCATGTGTTTCAGACATAAGGAAGTGGATGGCTTCAAACTTTCTACTATTAAACTCGGACAAAACAGAGATGCTTGTTCTAGGTCCCAAGAAACAAAGAGATCTTCTGTTGAATCTGACAATTAATCTTAATGGTTGTACAGTCGTCTCAAATAAAACTGTGAAGGACCTCGGCGTTACTCTGGACCCTGATCTCTCTTTTGAAGAACATATCAAGACCATTTCGAGGACAGCTTTTTTCCATCTTCGTAATATTGCAAAAATCAGAAACCTTCTGTCCAAAAATGATGCAGAAAAATTAATCCATGCTTTTGTCACTTCTAGGTTAGACTACTGCAATGCTCTACTTTCCGGCTACCCGGATAAAGCACTAAATAAACTTCAGTTAGTGCTAAATACGGCTGCTAGAATCCTGACTAGAACCAAAAAATTTGATCATATTACTCCAGTGCTAGCCTCTCTACACTGGTTTCCTGTCAAAGCAAGGGCTGATTTCAAGGTTTTACTGCTAACCTACAAAGCATTACATGGACTTGCTCCTACCTATCTCTCTGATTTGGTCCTGCAGTACATACCTACACGTACGCTACGGTCACAAGACGCAGGCCTCCTAATTGTCCCTAGAATTTCTAAGCAAACAGCTGGAGGCAGGGCTTTCTCCTATAGAGCTCCATTTTTATGGAACGGTCTGCCTACCCATGTCAGAGACGCAAACTCGGTCTCAACCTTTAAGTCTTTACTGAAGACTCATCTCTTCAGTGGGTCATATGATTGAGTGTAGTCTGGCCCAGGAGTGGGAAGGTGAACGGAAAGGCTCTGGAGCAACGAACCGCCCTTGCTGTCTCTGCCTGGCCAGTTCCCCTCTTTCCACTGGGATTCTCTGCCTCTAACCCTATTACAGGGGCTGAGTAACTGGCTTACTGGGGCTCTCTCATGCCGTCCCTGCAGGGGGTGCGTCACCTGAGTGGGTTGATTCACTGTTGTGGGCATCCTGTCTGGGTTGGCGTCCCGCGTCCCCCCCCTTGAGTTGTGCCGTGGCGGAGATCTTTGTGGGCTATACTCAGCCTTGTCTCAGGATGGTAAGTTGGTGGTTGAAGATATCCCTCTAGTGGAGTGGGGGCTGTGCTTTGGCAAAGTGGGTGGGGTTATATCCTTCCTGTTTGGCCCTGTCCGGGGGTGTCCTCGGATGGGGCCACAGTGTCTCCTGAACCCTCCTGTCTCAGCCTCCAGTATTTATGCTGCAGTAGTTTGTGTCGGGGGGCTAGGGTCAGTTTGTTATATCTGGAGTACTTCTCCTGTCCTATTCGGTGTCCTGTGTGAATCTAAGTGTGCGTTCTCTAATTCTCTCCTTCTTTCTTTCTCTCTCTCGGAGGACCTGAGCCCTAGGACCATGCCCCAGGACTACCTGACATGATGGCTCCTCGCTGTCCCCAGTCCACCTGGCCATGCTGCTGCTCCAGTTTCAACTGACCTGAGCCCTAGGACCATGCCCCAGGACTACCTGACATGATGACTCCTTGCTGTCCCCAGTCCACCTGGCCATGCTGCTGCTCCAGTTTCAACTGTTCTGCCTTACTATTATTTGACCATGCTGGTCATTTATGAACATTTGAACATCTTGGCCATGTTCTGTTATAATCTTCACCCGGCACAGCCAGAAGAGGACTGGCCACCCCACATATGCTCTCTCTAATTCTCTCTTTCTTTCTCTCTCTCTCTCTCGGAGGACCTGAGCCCAAGGACCGTGCCCCAGGACGACCTGACATGTTGACTCCTTGCTGTCCCCAGTCCACCTGACTGTGCTGCTGCTCCAGTTTCAACTGTTCTGCCTTGTTATTATTCGACCATGCTGGTCATTTATGAACATTTGAACATCTTGGCCATGTTCTGTTATAATCTCCACCCGGCACAGCCAGAAGAGGACTGGCCATCCCACATAGCCTGGTTCCTCTCTAGGTTTCTTCCTAGGTTTTGGCCTTTCTAGGGAGTTTTTCCTAGCCACCGTGCTTCTACACCTGCATTGCTTGCTGTTTTGGGTTTTAGGCTGGGTTTCTGTACAGCACTTTGAGATATCAGCTGATGTACGAAGGGCTATATAAATACAATTTGATTGATTGATTGATTTTTCCACTCAGCACTACAACAAGCAGTGCAGCAGTAATGAATGAGGATGAATGTGTATCTATATAGGCTTGCGTTGTTATTATTAGCAGCTTGGGTTTTTAATATCAAGGAATATTTCACTTTCTCTGTTCATAGGAGAAACAACATGAATTTGTCCATGAGGCAGAAGTAATGCGGTGCGACTCGAGTTTCGACATCAGCTGGAAGACGGTGTCTCTTTTTGGTCAGTGTGAGTGGAGGAAAGGGAGAGCGGAGGGATGTTGAGCGACGGACCCCTCAGTCTGCTGCTCTCTCCCTCCGCTGAGACTGACCCTCAGTCTGCTGCTCTCTCCCTCCGCTGAGACTGACCCTCAGTCTGCTGCTCTCTCCCTCCGCTGAGACTGACCCTCAGTCTGCTGCTCTCTCCCTCCGCTGAGACTGACCATCAGATGCAGGCACCATCAGCCCAGTAAAATAAAAAGCTCATTATTTAAATGTGTGCTCACTCAGCTGTTCCTCATAAGTAATACAACATAACCGGTGTGATCATATAGCCTACCACAAATGTTGAAATATCATTTTTTTTAATGTCCAGAACAACAATGCATTGGCAGGATCATTGAAGCAGCCAGTCTGCAGTGATATTGTATTGGGCCTATAGCTTACTGCACAAACCTCATTGCTACAGTACTGTTTTTCACTGGTTAATGTTGCAGAGGCTTACATTTTTTAAGTCATGTTAATAAAAATAAAACATCAGAGCGGTAGATCTCGGCATGCATTTTGACTCAGAAAGGGATCTTGACTCAGAAAAGGTTGGTGACCACTGCCCTAGGCTAATGACTTCTCCAAAAGCTAATTGGGAGTCAGGAATCAGCTAACATGGAGTCCAATCAATGAGATGAGATTAGAGATGTTGGTTAGAGCTGCCTTGCCCGATAAATTTAAAAAACTCACACTAAACAAGAATGGTGTTCATGGGAGGACACCACGGGAGACGACACTGTTGTCCAAAAAAAACATTGCTGCACGTTTGAAGTTTGCGAAATGTTCCAGGTGCAGAATATTCTGTGGACAGATGAAACTACAGTTGAGTTGTTTGGAAGGAACACACAATACTATGTGTGGAGGGAAAAAAGGCACAGCACACCAACATCAAAACCTCATCCCAACTGTAAAGTATGGTGGAGGGAGCATTATGGTTTGGGGCTGCTTTGCTGCCTCAGGGCCTGAGTAGCGTACTATCACCGACAGAAAAATGAATTCAAGTTTATCACGACATTTTGCAGGATAATGTTAGGCTCTGTCCACCAATTGAAGCTCAACAAAGTAGAAAATAGTACAAATAAAGAAAAACCCTTGAATGAGTAGGTGTCCTAACTTTTGAATGGTTCTGTGTATATTTCTTTTAAGAAAGGGCCTAAGCACACTTCATACAAAATGGAAACATCAGTGAATTGTCTGAGAGCTGGATCTGAGTCCCTCACCTGTTATGATACACTACAGCAGTGTATGCTTCTTTGGCGTAGTCTGCACAGCTAGACCTGCCAAAAATCACCTGGGGAAGAGAGAGATGAGAAAGAAAGATGAAGAACAGCATACAGGGGTTGAATTACAGAGGAACAGAGGAACAGAGGCAACATACATTAGACTTATGTTTGTCTGCATGTGTTAAAATTATGTGTTTAGTAACAGAGCTCAAATATACTTGAACACCATTCTTCACAATCCATGTCCACGAAATCAGTCTAGGATTGTGCAGCAGTACCTGGTAAAGCACCAAAATACACTAATAACCCTAAAATGAATTCTCGTGGGAGGGTGAGCTAAGGATAATTATTGTGGGTGGGCTAAGAAGCATTCTCGTGTGTGTGTGTGTGTGTGTGTGTGTGTGTGTGTGTGTGTGTGTGTGTGTGTGTGTGTGTGTGTGTGTGTGTGTGTGTGTGTGTGTGTGTGTGTGTGTGTGTGTGTGTGTGTGTGTGTGTGTGTGTGTGTGTGTGTGTGTGTGTGTGTGTGTGTGTGTGTGTGTCATTGTTACCGGCATTGCGTTGTTGGGGTCCTCCCCGTTCATGAACTGCACTTTCACTGTGATGTTCCGGGCAGAGCCTTGACGGTTGGCGAAGTTCAGGCTGTGTGGTTTCACATACAGCAGGTTCCTGGAACAAACATATAGAGACACGCATTCCCATCGTGAAACCAAACCGCCTTAACACATGAACTCAACTGACATAGCAGCACTGTTGATACTGTATGTATCAACAGCTCCGAGTGAATTTCACAACATTGTCCCCTCGCCATTTTCCTTAGGACATTACAGACCTCCTACATATAATGTACTGAATATAACACATGTACAGTCAATAGGTCAGTGACTGGAGTGACCAAGGCCATCAGGGTAGGCCTCTGGCCACTGACTGGTGGAAAAGGGAGGCTCGTCCTGTCAATCACTCTGGATCCACAGCAACTAAATCCTCTGCTGGGCTGGATTGGTGGTTGTGGGGGGGGGGCACCATTTGCCTTACTGCACCACTACTGGGGCAAGGTGCAATAATGCCACGGCAAACTGCGCATGTTCAATTCCGTCAAAGAGGTATAATGTTCATCATCGATGATAGGTATGTAAATTGGACAGTTATTTTACCCTTCTTTTTTTAAAGTGTCTATAGTGGCAATTGGACAATATTGTGGTAGCCTCTAGGTTGATGTTTTAAAAAAGCCCTCCTCTCTTCTCCACAGGCAGTAAGCAGCGGGGCTTCAGTTAACACTAGAAAGGCAGAATGTGTCATAATGATGCAAACCAATTTAAAACATGTATTACCTTGCCATTTTTTGAAGTCATGGTATAAAGTATAATGCCATTATCGCGTTGGTGCTGATTTTCAAGCACACTAGGCAATTAAACGGATGTGTAGGCTACTGATATTTTCTTGATTTGACCGGGGGTCTTGGTGGTTTGGGTATTTTTATTTGTTTTGTTATAAAAAATAAGCTTTTACTCTGTTCCAACATAGATGATTTTTGTTTCATAGTTGTAACAAAGACACTCCATGAATAGCATTTATTTTACACTTGAAACTGTGTTTTTAGTGTTTATTTGTACATATAACCTACAGTAACAAGCAAATGAACATGCTACGTTATTTTATTTTTTATTTTTTATGCAGGTCACTTTATTTGGATAGTCCATCTGTAGATACTATACAGATGGTTATAACATCAATAAACTATCTATATATAAACAACTGCTTGCTAAGTTACGGTTAGATTTAGAATAAGGGTAAGGGTTAAGGTTAGGTTAAGGGTTCGTTACAGTTGGGACAAGGGTTGGGGTTAGGTCAAGGGTCAGTAGATAGTTAGTCCATTTCAACTATCTACATACTATCAGTTCCATCTGTAGATGCATTACAATCCAATCCAAATAAGTTGGTACCAATTTTTTGTATTCTAATGTTACCTAAGACCTTCATAAACACGACCAATAGCATATATTCAATCTATTTAGTAGACTATTAGAATGTTGAAAAGACGTGTCATTGCCACGAAGGGAGGTCCCATGAGGCCAGGCTTTTCTAGTGCTAACAAGCTGGACACACACGCTTTAGGGTTCCCAGGGTTACGACCCCAGAACGTCCGAGGCAGCCGCAGTGCAGTGGCCTGACCACATTGACGTAGATTCCGCCGCAGGGGAGGTCCCCCTAGGACCACAGCTGTGACGACAAAACGGGCTGAAACCGTGGGAATCCCTGATCCTCTCTCTCTCGGTTCATCTCCCTCACTCACGCTCTATCTATCTCATTTCCTCTCCCTTCGTTCCTCCCTCCTCCTTTCCCTGTCTAGTAGCTGTGTCTCTCCGTGAAGGCGAAGAGCTGGATGATTTTTTTTTTTTTTTTTAATCGGCTAGATTGTTCTTTGGAGGCACCCATGGTGATTTTAGAATGATGTCATTGCATTGCAATAACCCCCAGGGGAAAAAAACATTTGCACACATACGGACCAGATACAGCTCCCTTTTCAGCACGGGGCCAATTCTCTCCTATTGGTCCTTCAGCCTCAACAGATTCATCTCAGGTTAATCAATTATTTGACTCAGAGTAGCTGCATAACCAAACCAAGCCTAAGCGCTGTTTCAGAGTCACACAGTCAACACTCGTCCTCCCACTGTAGGCCTACTAGATGTCCCAATGTGAATACTGTGCCCTGTTTGTGCTCCCCACAGATTTAGAAAGGATAACACATAGGGAGTAAGGTATCATGTAGCCAGTTGTGTTTGATCAGAAACCCATATTTACTAAGGACATATTGCAGCCAGAGACTCTGTACTGTATGAACAAATAGCCAGCGTATCTGCATTTGCTATGAACATTGCTATGTACTAGGGGGTGGGGGCCACCGAAGAAATCTGAACTCATCATGGGATATTACACATTTTGCCATGGGACGGAGAGAAATGTTAGTTTTTAGTAAGATATTTGAGTGAGACTGACTAACAAAATCAATGGGGGCCACCCGGCCTGTAATTCGACCATGATAACAAGTTTAGATAGCTGGCCGCTAAACTAACTTAGTAATCTAAAATAAATTGGTTAGCATGGGCTAATTGACTGACTATCAGTGACTGACATAAGAGGAAAAACTGCTGATGCACAAACATATTTCAAAATAAGGGGGGTTGATCCGAGGGCCTTGAAAAGGGGGGCCACCAGTTGCCCATCCCTGCACTAGAGTTACCCGCGTCTGTAACGGTGAGTCTCGTCATGCTTTTACAGGTAACGTAAATGCTAAAGCAACTTCTGACAAAGGAACAAAGGAGACGCTAACTACCTCCCCACAATGTGCCTCTGTTGAAGGGAGGTTGCTGTCCATCACTATTTCCTCATTCTGTATTAGCGTTTCATTTGAAACTTTTGGGGACCCCAAAATAAAGTATAACCATCGCTTTTCAGTTGGACAAACAATCCTAAAGAGGCAAAAAGTTGCTAAAAAGTCCTAGTGCCTCCCCCCCCCCACAAAAAATCTCTGCCCCCACCCACACACCTCTCCACCCAATAAAACATAGAGCAGGACTAATATGATTTAGAGTCACTGAAAAATCATTGAAACATGTTGTCGAGACAGTTCGATTATTGGTAGCATTAAAATAATCTTGGCTAAGTAGGAGAAACAAAAGATGCTCACAAAATGAGAACGGTCAGATTGCAGAACTAGAATAGTCAAATATGGAAACAAAATGAGTTCACAGTCGTCTCCATTTAGCACATTATTCGCCCCCAATGCAAACTACAGCAAACACCATAGCATTGATGACATCCACCTGCCTCTCTCAGTACATACAGCACACCTCATCTAGACCCAGCGAGAGAGACCTGAGAGAGTGATGCTGGGCTGATTCAGCAGGACGTTAAATCAAACCCATAGACAACAATTGTGTGACATATTATGAATCATAGTGAGATTGATAGGGACAAATGAGGCATCATCCGATGGCCTTCCACTGTTGGCTTTCTGCTGGTCAGCTAAAGCAGTGTGCTGCAGATGGAGGCTGGGTAGGGTGTGGTGGGGGATTTGGGAGGTTAAGGGTGGGGTGGGGGGGGGCTGTTGTGCTAAAGGGGTGTATTTGCTATTCGCTCACTGCAGTGATTTGTTTGTTTATGAAGGGAGGGGGTTGAGGGGGCCACCGAGGGGATTTCAGGGGGCCCAGTAGCTCAAGCATAACAGGGCTTAATGATCAACTAACCTACCCTTCCCTTGCTGGACTGGGGTATATAACACAGGCCTGCCTGCCTGCTGCTCTCACATCTTTCTAGCAGAGTGACAGAGAGAGAGGTAGAGGGAGAGAGAGAAAGAGTAAGAGGTGTACAGACAGCCGGAGAGTGAAAGTAGGGCAGCGGAGGAAGAACAGAGAGAGAGACTACTTCTTGCTATTCCACGATTGCTGAGAGAGATTTGACCATGAAGCTCTTCTGCCTCTTGTTTCTGCTGGGTGTATCTACAGTTCAGGCAGCTCATCAGGATACCTCCAGGGTCTACCCCACTGTACCCTCTCAACTCCAGCCCCAGACGCAGCCTCCAGCCGAGGCCAAGTCCCGCTTTGCCATGCTGGACGATGTCCGTCTCCTTGCCAACGGCTTGCTCCAACTGGGTCAGAGCCTCAGGGAGTTTGTCCACAAGACCAAGGCCCAGATCAACGACATCTTTCAAAAACTCAACATCTTTGACCGCTCTTTCTACCAGCTCTCTGTGGTCACCTCTGAGATAAAGGAGGAAGAGGAGGAGCTGAAGAAGACCACCACATTCCTCAAGGCCAACAACGAGGAGATCCGGAACCTGTCACTGGAGATCAACTCCAAGATCAACAGTATCCTGCAAGAGAGGAGCCAGCTGCAGAGTAAAGTAGGAGGGCTGGAGGAGAAACTGAAGGGACTGTCGGAGAGCATGATGCCCGAAGAGCAGCTCTACGAGATCAAGTCACTCAAGGTACACTGCTGACCTTCATATTAAAATCAGTACTGAGATTTATGACTTATTTTGTTTCAATGTGAAATGTCTTTGTTCTAGAATAAGATTCAGTGTTTCTGGCACAAATATTCAACATATACTGAATATTGCATCAAATTTTATTTTGCTGAATTAATTGAGAAGTTTAAGTCAATGAAAACATATATTTTTAATGAGTAGTAATGATTTCAATTGATGATTTCAAGTTATGCCATTGGGAAATGTATTATAATGCGAGCATTAACGAGACAGTTTTAACTGGTCTGTTTCAGGATGTGATTGCGGCGCAGGAGAGGACCATCACAGACCTGCTGAAAGCTGTGAGGGAGCAGCACGATCAGCTCAACCACCAAAAAACTAAGATCAGGACTCTGGAAGAAAAGGTACACATCTCTGTTGCTTTAAAGAGATAATCGAATTGTATACAGTAGACCAAAGGTAATGGCCATTTCTTTCATCCCTGTTCAATCAGTGTATAAAAAAGGCCACTAAAAACATTTAAATAGACAGCACCATACCGTTTTTAACTTTGCCTGCTATTCCAGATCAGCATTGACAATTTCCAGGACACAACTGACAAAGTTGCGGATTCCAACTCAGAGACGCCAGACATGTTTGGATACCTGACAGGCAACTCCACTGGTCCGGACACAGACCTATCCATGGACTGCAGTGATCTGTTCAACAGAGGAGAGAGAAACAGCGGGGTGTACTCTATCAAGCCAAACCAGTCTGAGCCTTTCAATGTGTTCTGTGAACTGACCTCAGGTAAGACACAATCCCGTGTCAAATTCTCAACCAACTATGTGACGGTAATGTGGCAAGACATTTCTTTGCATTACATACAAGCGTTAGGAGTTGATGTTACTCTTCAAAAACACAACCCCCAAAGCAAATCAGGGGGGAGGAAAATAGGTTTATTCATGCAGGGAGGTAGATAGTAGGTGTTCATGCTCCCCCATCCTCAGTGATTCTCTCCACAGAACAAAGCAATTTATACCCCCCCCCCCCCTCCCACACTAGCCTGTGGCTGACCAATTAGAATTCCTTGCAGTACAACCAAATAACAAGTATCCTGCTCCAGACTCAATGTAGAGATGATTCAGACGAATGAAAACAGCAAAAGTAGCTATGAGTGTTCAGGACTGACAATTCTAACAGATTCTAAACAGATGTTGAACTGAAAAACATCTATTTCCATTGATTGTTAATTCTAGGCCTTTCGTCCTCTGCATTGTGTATACATCTTTGACATGTTCTTACAGAAGTCTAAATGGTCGAGACAAACAGACAAGCAGAAACGAGTCTATAGGAAACAGGGTCATACAGGCTATCAGAAGGAAATAAGCGCTTCCTACGAGTTTCCATAATGAGTCTAGAGAAAGGAAGTGGATTTTGCTCTGTTTCTCTGTCCATGTATTGACTACATGTCCCATCTCCCACATCGACAGGAGGAGGAGCAACAGTCATCCAGAGCAGGGAGGACGGATCTGTGGATTTTGACCAAGCATGGGAGAAGTACGAGAACGGATTTGGTGATCTGCAAAGTTAGTTTGGCTTATTTCTTTCTATCAGTACATTTTGTCAGTGGACAGTAGAGCCCGACCGATAAGTCTTTGTTGGAGTTCGATACAGATTCCGATTTCTGGGGGGAGAAAACATACAGATACTGATATATCTGCCGATATACTGTTTTACTGCGGGGGAATGAAAGTGTCATTTTCCCCACTGAATTCTCATAAATCACCATCCACATGAGCCGTTGTCTCTTGGCTTCAAATGTTGATTCAATACATTGTGCCAACAATGACATGAGAATGGCCGCAAGTGTTCGGATAAGCATTCAATTTTTTTCATCCTATTTATTGTGTGTCGGTTATCGTTGGACTAGCGATGAAAAGGCCAATATCGGCCGATAATATCGTTGAACCAATATATCAGTCGGGATCTAGTAGACAGTCAATACATCTCTATCCATAACGAACAAAAAAAAAACGAATGAAACCTTTATGGCTCAATTCAACTCAGCGGCAAGCACCCATACCGGATTATGCCTTAATATCCCGATTCCAGTCTACAAAGGCCTGTAGGCATTCATAAAGCAGGAAACAGCCAATACAGCCACACTCCACCACTCGTAAGTACTTCCGGAAGGGACAGCGGATAGGAAACTGTTATTGTAAATTAGCTTATCAAGCACCCTTTGACAGATTTACTTCCTCCATTGTCTGACCAGACAAAGCAATAGCTGCACTTAACTTCAGCCAGGCTTGGACCCCAGGTCATAGGCATATAATCATACTGCATTCAAACAGGTCCTTTAAGATGTGAATTGTTCAGTGTCCGTTTCCGTCGCTGTTACGAGCGTAAATTATGTCATCACACCCATGACTACTGTATGCAGCCAGGGGCTAGGGAAAATACTATTGAGTGTCAGAACTTGGCCCACACTATTTAACACGAGTTATGGGCCATGGCATACAGAACAAAACAAAGTAGCTAGGCCTACAGTATAGAATCTGAACTAGCTTTATGACCATTTGATGGCTTTGTATGCGTTTGTGATCTGTTAAAGTAGAGTTCTGACATTTGTGTGTGATCTGTGTCACTATAGAAGGTTTCTAACAGAATGTGTGCGTTCTCTGTGTTATCATAGGACAGCTCTGAGAGAATGTGTGTTTTATCTGTGTGTTGTAGCTCTATGGCCATTCAATGACATTTGTGTGTGCTATCGGTGTCATTGTAGAAGAGTTCTGGCTGGGCCTGAGGAAGATCTACAGCCTTGCTGGTCAGGGTGAATCTATCCTGCGTATTGAGCTGGAGGACTGGAAGGAAGAGAGGAGGTCTGTAGAGTACCAGTTCACCATGGAGGGACCCCAGGCCCACTACACCCTCCACCTCACCCACCTGTCTGGTGATCTGCCCGATGCCATGGGCAACCACAGTGGCATGAGGTTCTCAACCAAGGACAGAGACAACGACAACCACCAGGACTCCAACTGCGCCAAAAACTACACAGGTATGCATTGATCACACACCTGATGCAACTACAGGTACTGACAACACACTTGGTACAGGTTCACAGCACTGTCTGGTACCATACACCTGTTAAAGACATTTCCAAGCAGGCAGCACAGAGATTGACTATGGGTTCTAGACTTGTTATATAATTTAACCCATTTCTGGCAGGTGGCTGGTGGTTCAATGCCTGTGGTGACACCAACCTGAACGGCAGGTACATGTGGCTGAGGTCAAAGGGTCGTTCCATGAGGAGGAAAGGAATCCAGTGGAAACCTCTGGGGACCTCCTACTCCCTCAAGACCACCAAGATCTCCATACGGCCTGCCTCACCCGCCCCCCTCACCTCAAGTCCCCCTTAACCGCGTCCCCACCTACATTACACCTCGTTGGTACGGCAACAACAAATACACCCCCTCTCGCCGTAACCTTCCACTTACCCACCCTCGCATTACACATTGTTGGCATGGTAGCAACAGATAGAGCAGCTGTTGACAGTAGAAAAAAAAGTCTGCCACCAATAACAGCCAGCCAACAATTTTGTATGACAGAGAAAATAAGCTGCGTAGTCAGAATGATGCAATAGCAGTCAGCCGGTCAATGACCTCACAAATTGTTCCAGATACACATATAGAGTTGGGTAATCAGTTTTATAAGAGCCAAGTTTTGGTTTGGATGGAATGTCAGATGATTCAACACTGTCTGTCCTGGTCTGCAACACATCCCAGCACTGAGAATTTAGGCTACCTTCAAATGGGTGAATTTAATTATGTAACCGACATAACTCTGCTTTAGATAGGTTACTACTCATTATGTTAAATGAATGAACTGCATGTGACAAAGACATCATCCTCAGGCATGTCCTTATCCCCTGATTTATCACTCTATATTGTATTTCTGCACATTCGGTGGCTGTTGCTGAATGTACCAAATATTCACACATAAATAGACAAAATATCAAATGATGCATAGATCTTCAAATGTATATGAGCTTAGTGTTTTCACCATCTTTTTACTGTATTTAAAACAATTTTGATAATGTTCTATTAAATGTGCTGCCAGGGTAGTTAACGTCAGGTCATTTAGATTGGTCATATTGACTCTTGTCTCCTGCCAACTCTTATCTTTCTGCTGCATTTAAAACGGCTGCTACTTACTGTACATATGTTATGTTTCTTACTAATTATTGCTGAGCGATTAAATTAAATGTAGTTCTTTCCCCTCATTATTAAACTAATTGACCGACGTTGGATCAATTACTTGAATTCAATTTCATTTGGTTTTTGTCAGCTCAACACGCCGTTCCTCTAGAGAAATAAAAACAATAAAGAGAGAAATCAGATCGAGAACGAACTGGAATGCTAAAGAAAGTTTTTCAATAGAACACTACATAACCTAGTTTAAGTGGTAATGAACTACAATGCCCATAATCCATCGCGCCTGTACTGCCTTCCATATGTTGCTCTCGGCCATATGAGAGAGTTATGTACACAAAACCGACAGTTTGAGAGGTAGCTCTACCCGATTGACAGTTGTATTATTTGGTAATTAGCAGTCTTGAAAATATTTTTTTCATACAGCATAGGCAGCTAGCTACAAGCTTAGCTAAACAGCATAACTCATTGGAGGGAACTTCAGATGGATGTCTGACTGGCAGCTACTGCCTGAGTGGAGCTTAGATGAGATGACTAACAAATTAAATAGAATAAAAAGTAATAAGACAATGGAATGTTTCCAATATTTTGCCATTTGGATGTTCTCAATATTTGGCTTTGGAATATTTATTAAAAAGCTCTAAAACCATTTTAAGGCACACATTTAATGTTTATTTTTTAAACCAAAATTGAGGAAAAAAATAAATAAAAAATAAACACTAATCGCTCAGCACTATTACTTATCAGAGTGGCTCTGGTAAACTACTGTATATTTATAATAACAAATAAAACCATCATACCCAAAACAAATATACTGCTGTCCTTTGTATTCTTTGTCAAGGAAAAACCAACAAACTGGGCTAATGATCTAATTGCATCATAGCAGGTTTAGGCAATGCTTTACCAACCACAGGTCATCACACCCCTGGCCTATAAAGTCAACAGTTGAGTCTGATCAACCTGCAATGCTGACAACACTCCTGAAACATTATTTGCATTAACTATCTTATGCAAGTGAGAGGCCAATATACAGCACACTCAACCAACAGTGAGTATATTGCATTTGCTACTGTTACCATGATGTACTGTACCTCTTGTCCATTCAACATGTAAATGTACATAGGTAAATAAACTTCAGAGCTCACAGCGTTTTCTATCATAGAATTAGGAATGAGAATACTAGAATAGACATTAACCTTCTTATGACAGTATAAATGGTAAGCAATTTTGGTGAGTTGGTCAACCATGGTCAGCCAATGCTGTGATAAGATGGTGTGAGACAATTCATTTGGAGATTATCTGCACTGTGCGTTTGTTAGCTAGCTAGCCAGACAAGTTTGGTGGAATGATTGCAGTAGTTCTTCAAATTAAATCAAATCAAATTTTATTTGTCACATACACATGGTTAGCAGATGTTAATGCGAGTGTAGCGAAATGCTTGTGCTTCTAGTTCCGACAATGCAGTAATAACCAACAAGTAATCTAACTAACAATTCCAAAACTACTTTCTTATACACAGTGTAAGGGGATAAAGAATATGTACATAAGGATATATGAATGAGTGATGGTACAGAGCAGCATACAGTAGATGGTATCGGGTACAGTATATACATATGAGATGAGTATGTAGACAAGTAACAAAGTAAACAAAGTGGCATAGTTAAAGTGGCTAGTGATACATGTATTACATAAGGATGCAGTCGATGATGTAGAGTACAGTATATACGTATGCATATGAGATGAATAATGTAGGGTAAGTAACATTATATAAGGTAGCATTGTTTAAAGTGGCTAGTGATATATTTACATAATTTCCCATCAATTCCCATTATTAAAGTGGCTGGAGTTGGGTCAGTGTCAATGACAGTGTGTTGGCAGCAGCCACTCAATGTTAGTGGTGGCTGTTTAACAGTCTGATGGCCTTGAGATAGAAGCTGTTTTTCAGTCTCTCGGTCCCAGCTTTGATGCACCTGTACTGACCTCGCCTTCTGGATGATAGCGGGGTAAACAGGCAGTGGCTCGGGTGGTTGATGTCCTTGATGATCTTTATGGCCTTCCTGTAACATCGGGTGGTGTAGATGTCCTGGAGGGCAGGTAGTTTGCCCCCGGTGATGCGTTGTGCAGACCTCACTACCCTCTGGAGAGCCTTACGGTTGAGGGCGGAGCAGTTGCCGTACCAGGCGGTGATACAGCCCGCCAGGATGCTCTCGATTGTGCATCTGTAGAAGTTTGTGAGTGCTTTTGGTGACAAGCCGAATTTCTTCAGCCTCCTGAGGTTGAAGAGGCGCTGCTGCGCCTTCTTCACGACGCTGTCAGTGTGAGTGGACCAATTCAGTTTGTCTGTGATGTGTATGCCGAGGAACTTAAAACTTGCTACCCTCTCCACTACTGTTCCATCGATGTGGATAGGGGGGTGTTCCCTCTGCTGTTTCCTGAAGTCCACAATCATCTCCTTAGTTTTGTTGACGTTGAGTGTGAGGTTATTCTCCTGACACCACACTCCGAGGGCCCTCACCTCCTCCCTGTAGGCCGTCTCGTCGTTGTTGGTAATCAAGCCTACCACTGTTGTGTCGTCCGCAAACTTACATTTACATTTAAGTCATTTAGCAGACGCTCTTATCCAGAGCGACTTACAAATTGGTGCATTCACCTTATGACATCCAGTGGAACAACCACTTTACAATAGTGCATCTAAATATTTTAAGGGGGGAGGGGGTGAGAAGGATTACTTTATCCTATCCTAGGTATTCCTTAAAGAGGTGGGGTTTCAGGTGTCTCCGGAAGGTGGTGATTGACTCCGCTGTCCTGGCGTCGTGAGGGAGTTTGTTCCACCATTGGGGAGCCAGAGCAGCGAACAGTTTTGACTGAGCTGAGCGGGAACTGTACTTCCTCAGTGGTAGGGAGGCGAGCAGGCCAGAGGTGGATGAACGCAGTGCCCTTATTTGGGTGTAGGGCCTGATCAGAGCCTGGAGGTACTGAGGTGCCGTTCCCCTCACAGCTCCGTAGGCAAGCACCATGGTCTTGTAGCGGATGCAAGCTTCAACTGGAAGCCAGTGGAGAGAGCGGAGGAGCGGGGTGACGTGAGAGAACTTGGGAAGGTTGAACACTAGACGGGCTGCGGCGTTCTGGATGAGTTGTAGGGGTTTAATGGCACAGGCAGGGAGCCCAGCCAACAGCGAGTTGCAGTAATCCAGACGGGAGATGACAAGTGCCTGGATTAGGACCTGCGCCGCTTCCTGTGTGAGGCAGGGTCGTACTCTGCGGATGTTGTAGAGCATGAACCTACAGGAACGGGCCACCGCCTTGATGTTAGTTGAGAACGACAGTTTGTTGTCCAGGATCACGCCAAGGTTCTTAGCGCTCTGGGAGGAGGACACAATGGAGTTGTCAACCGTGATGGCGAGATCATGGAACGGGCAGTCCTTCCCCGGGAGGAAGAGCAGCTCCGTCTTGCCGAAGTTCAGCTTGAGGTGGTGATCCGTCATCCACACTGATATGTCTGCCAGACATGCAGAGATGCGATTCGCCACCTGGTCATCAGAAGGGGGAAAGGAGAAGATTAATTGTGTGTCGTCTGCATAGCAATGATAGGAGAGACCATGTTTTGGTCATGATGTTTTGGTCATGAACCATCATTGATGATTGAGTTGGAGGCGTGCGTGGCCACGCAGTCGTGGGTGAACAGGGAGTACAGGAGAGGGCTCAGAACGCACCCTTGTGGGGCCCCCGTGTTGAGGATCAGCGGGGAGGAGATGTTGTTGCCTACCCTCACCACCTGGGGGCGGCCCGTCAGGAAGTCCAGTATCCAGTTGCACAGGGCGGGGTCGAGACCCAGGGTCTCGAGCTTGATGACGAGCTTGGAGGGTACTATGGTGTTGAATGCCGAGCTGTAGTCGATGAACAGCATTCTCACATAGGTATTCCTCTTGTCCAGGTGGGTTAGGGCAGTGTGCAGTGTGGTTGAGATTGCATCGTCTGTGGACCTATTTGGGCGGTAAGCAAATTGGAGTGGGTCTAGGGTGTCAGGTAGGGTGGAGGTGATATGGTCCTTGACTAGTCTCTCAAAGCACTTCATGATGACTGAAGTGAGTGCTACGGGGCGGTAGTCGTTTAGCTCAGTTACCTTAGCTTTCTTGGGAACAGGAACAATGGTGGCCCTCTTGAAGCATGTGGGAACAGCAGACTGGTATAGGGATTGATTGAATATGTCCGTAAACACACTGGCCAGCTGGTCTGCGCATGTTCTGAGGGCGCGGCTGGGGATGCCGTCTGGACCTGCAGCCTTGCGAGGGTTAACACGTTTAAATGTCTTACTCACCTCGGCTGCAGTGAAGGAGAGGCCGCATGTTTTCGTTGCAGGCCGTGTCAGTGGCACTGGATTGTCCTCAAAGCGGGCAAAAAAGTTATTTAGTCTGCCTGGGAGCAAGACATCCTGGTCCGTGACTGCCAATACGACAACATTCCAGACAAAAAACGCAGTCAATCCACAGCCATACAGTGGCTGAAATAAGTTGATGATAGGACTTAGACAAGTTGTGAATGCAAGTACTGATATTGTAATATCACTCATAGCTTTTCAAGAAAACAAAAATGTAGACATGGTCCATTGACATATTTTCCCCATCTCAGGATTTCTATGGAACACCGTTTTACGTAGTTATAACTCATTGATTAAACTATCACTCGTATTTCATATGTCACAACGATTCATCGATACGTATGCTATGATGCTGGTAACGTTGCCTCGCGCATCTACAGTGGTGGTCATAAAAAAAGATAGCTAGCTCAGGGATGCAAACAATGTTCTTCCCCAAAAACATAGCAAAACAACATAATCTGTTTCAGTAGCTATAGTTAAATAGCTAGCTAACTATATAATTAGGTGTCATCTAAAATAACCCTAATTTATAAGACAGTTCTTATTTGATTAATGGTGGTCGAACCCATCTATGTGAAACTAGCCACAATAAGGATTAGCCACAATAGTGACTTTGCAGTTAGCCTTCAAAATAAAGGTATGGCATAATTCTACTATTTGTATTTATTTGCATCACTGTCAATGACATTCTTTTATTTTGAAGGCAAACCACAAATTCCACTATTGTGCCTAATCATTGTTGTGTCTAGCTTCACAACACATAACCCGGTCCGGTCAAGCCTCACTAGCCAGATGAAGCTAGCTGGCTGCTTATAACTGTTGCTTTGAACAACAGAGTTAAGTTGCTGACTATTTATTTTCATGAACTGAAGTTCAATTTCAATATACGAACAACAAGTGGCAACCTAGCTAATACTTATTCACATAGATTCCTAAATCATTGCTAAGAATAATGAAAATGATTTCAGTTTCTACTGGTCATTGTTTTCAGGCTGGTTATATTGGTGCTAGCAAGGTACCAAGCTAAAGCGAGCTACCCCAGAAGTTGCGGTCTAACAAATGATGCTTTATTACCAACGCTGTATTGTAAACACATCATTCGTGGCCGGTGTTTGCTTATTTGCTGACTTTTTTTGTACAACTTTGACAGTGCTACTGTATCTTTTTTGACACGCAAAGACCCAAACGGCACTCCATAGTATGTATGTCGTGAAGCTAATAGCAGTGATGCTATTACTGTGTAACTCCGGTAGGGAAATGTCAGAAAAATAGTGCACTTGGTAGTGTTAACACGATCGGTTGATTGTCAAGGACAATGAATTCCATTATCTTGGCTTTAATGGGTTTTACCTCTGAGTTGTCTCGCTGAAATGTTCTTACTCTTTCAAATACCTGCTTGACTTGTTGACTGCCTGATCCACACAGCAGACATTGTGGGCTAGGTTAGGAATGCTGTGTTGCACGTGCAGCACAATTTTATGTGGTGTCATTACGTCATGTACCTTCGTTAAATAGGTATGTAGGTCAGCATTGACATCGATTTTGCACATCGGGCGTTAAACTAGACATCGGCCGATACCGATGTTGCCATTTTTAGCTAATATCGGCAATTTCCGATATGTTCACCGATATATCGTGCATCCCTATTTTTTCAAATGGTTTGGGATTTCTCCCTTACAAAAATGGCTGCCATTACCAAAATATTCTGGAACTTTTATGATATATCCCCCTAGTAATGTAATAGGATGTTTGCACCACATCAATTTCCTTAACCAGGAAGTATGCAGAGCAACTAAAGCAGAGTTACTAAAGCTGGCAGGAGCTCAATCTAGGAAGGCCCTGACTGCTATCAGCAGACAAACAAGGCCTCAGGGCAGCTGAAGTGGCAATGTCAACACAACCTGTGAGAAGGGTCCTCTCGCTCTCTTTCCTTCTTTCTCTCTCCCTCCCTCCATGCCACCACAGTGTCTGATAAGAGCCCTCTCTCTCCCTCCCTTCATTTCCCTCTTTCTCTCTCGCCATGTCAACACAGTGTCTGATAAAAGTCCTCTCTCCCCCTCACTCTCTGACCTTGACTAAAATAGCAGCAGGGCTCAGGAGGTCACTCAACACAAAGCCGTGTGCAGTTGGTCAGTCGACCAGGCAGTCACACGGGACATGGGGTGATGTTACAGATTGTTACATGTTGAACCTGATGCGCCATCGCTCGGAGGAAAGCTTAATATCAACAGGAAGGCCTGTAGGTTGTGTGTTGTGCTGCTCTGTTACAGTAGTGATACCACATGTGGATCAGATGAAAGCGAGACAGGGATAGTGGAAGGGAGAAAGACCGTTTGGTTCGTCTGTGTCCTCCAGGCTCCAGTGTATTTGATCAGAACAGTTAGAAGGAAATACACAGTCTCATAAACAGGAAGGACTTCATGTGTGTCACATTCCCTTGAGGACTAGGAATGATATCAACGTGTCAGGAATGCCTGTTGGTAGTATTAGATTGTAAGTTTAAGGATGGTATTGGTTACAAATTCAAGCCCTCTAGCACAAACTTCCACCGTACCTTACCTTTATTTAACTCGGCAAGTCAGTTAAGAACAAATTCATTATTTTCAATGACGGCCTAGGAACAGTGGGTTAAACTGTCTTGTTCAGGGGCAGAACGACAGATTTTTACCTTGTCAGCTCAGGGATTCAATCTTGCAACCTTTCGGTTACAAGTCCTACTCTCTAATCACTGGGCTACCTGCCGCACCAAACTGCATTGTTAAACTACAGACTTACCAGGCCCGATCACAGGGATGGCTAACTCTAGAAGTTCCGTTGAACTGTTGAGGAATGCTTTTCATTAATTGCTTGTAAGTACTGTATGTTTTTATTGCATTGCATTTGTAAAACGCTGTATCTGTATGCATGGCTCTCTTGAAAAAGAGGCCTTCATCTCAATGGGACTTCCCTGCTAAAATAAAGGTTAATAAATATCCATGCATGTCATCTTGTTATGTTGCCTGCTAGTTGGTAAAGTGAGTCATTACCCGTAGCTGGTGTTGGGTAAGGCTATGTAAAGTACAGTGCATTCGAAGAATATTCAGATCCCTTTACAGACTTAAATTGTTGTTGTTTTTTACTCATCTACACACACACACACTACACCATAATGTCAAAGCAAAAACAGGTAAAGAATTTTTTCAACATTTATTTCTAAAAATGTAAAACTGAAATCACATTTGCATAAGTATTCATAATGTAAATAAAGTTTGTTTTTCATTTTAAATACCTGTTTTCGCTTTGTCATTACAGGGTATTGTGTGGCGATAAACGAACAAAAACATTTTGTTCATCCATTTTAGAATAAGGCTGTAACGTAACAAAATGTGGAAAATAGTAGAAAATAAATACTTTCCGAATGAACTGTAAGTGGTATTGTTTCATTACCTGTAGGTTGTGTTTGGTAAGTAGACGTCCCTGGGTGGGAACTCCAGTATCTCCCTGGTGGGGCGGACCCTGCTGTCTGGGTAGGGCTTGACCTGCTGGAGGTCAGGGGTCAAGCAGTAGTGGGGGTTCTCTGGGGCCGGCAGGATGTCAATCTTCAGCTGGGCTAGAGGGAACAAGACAGGGTAAATAACATAAACAACAGCTCTACACATCAACGAATATCTAAGCCTAATGGACTGATATGGCAGTGGTACTCTCTCACTGGAAGTTATACGTAAGTCTGAGGTTTTCAAAAGGGCACCAGAGAGTTTTTGTGGAGGCGTGAAAGGAATGTCAAACTGTATTCTCTTCTCTAATAACAAATAAATATGAGGTATTTTTCTATCTACCATAGCAGGGAAAACACACCTTTTAAAGCAGATTTGATGTATACATTTAAAAAGAGGGGGGTCCCAGCTTTCCAGTGATACCACATTTACCTCTCAACTCCTAGAATTGTGCACATGGCAACTGCGCAACCAAACTATTAAAGGGGCAGCGGCATTTTAAAAATGCCAGACATACTTTGTAACAGACACCAAAATAAAAAATAGATTATTTTCAGATAAAATAATAATTACCTGGATATCCTGAAAGCACTTTCATTGATGTATTTTTTTAATAGGTCAGTTGCATGTTCATTAAGTTGTGCAGAGCATGATTTAACTCCTACAGGCCCACTGTGACGCCGGCGCGTTCTGGGCGTCTAACCCCTTTAAAACACAGGCTTCTGTGTTGTGCCATGGGATTTTGTCTATTTGTTCTGCATCCATTGACACCCACCATTAGTCTGTGATTAATGGGGGCTGAGCTAGAGCAGTGTTTGTGAGACAAGGGCAAATCCCAAAGGGGGCCCGGGGCGGGATCTTTTTACAAAAACGTATTTAGAGTCCGAATGATTTGAGCTACAGACTATTAAATGTAGTCTATGAAGAGCCGAGACATTCAAACACATAACATTTTTTTGCTCTATGATGCTACACGAGAGTTGTTAGAAAGTAAGGGTTTCTCCTATATAGATCATAGGAAATCCTAGGAGAATAGTGTCTATAATACTGTAAGAAACTCACATAGTTACTGTCAAAACTCCAAACAGTTGTCACCGACAAGTTGGATATTAATTTCCACTGAGCAAACAATATCTGTAAGTATACATTTCTGTACACAAATTCATTTTTATCAGGTTTTTGCTTTGGAAAAATGTATAATTTGACACTTGTCAATAAAACTCTTGTCAAATAGTTTTGTGTAACACTTGTAGACCTGGCTGTCCTGAAAATAAAATGGTCAAACACTTCATTGTTTTGTGTTACACTTGTAGACCTGGCTGTCCTGAATATAAAATGGTCAAACACGTCATTGTTTTGTGTAACACTTGTAGACTTGGCTGTCCTGAATATAAAATGGTCAAACACGTCATTGTTTTGTGTAACACTTGTAGACTTGGCTGTCCTGAAAATAAAATGGTCAAACACGTCATTGTTTTGTGTTACACTTGTAGACCTGGCTGTCCTGAAAATAAAATGGTCAAACACGTCATTGTTTTGTGTTACACTTGTAGACCTGGCTGTCCTGAATATAAAATGGTCAAACACGTCATTGTTTTGTGTAACACTTGTAGACCTGGCTGTCCTGAATATAAAATGGTCAAACACTTCATTGTTTTGTGTTACACTTGTAGACCAGGCTGTCCTGAATATAAAATGGTCAAACACTTCATTGTGAGGCCAAATAAAAAGACTGGAAACTCAGATAAATAAAAAGCTACTTTTGTCTGGGGTCTCAGGATTAATGCCTTCTCTCAGGACAGTGTCCATGAGGAAAAGGTTGTTCTCCAACAGTTGTATTGAAACTATTGTATTTATTTGAGAAATTAATAGACTATATTTTTCTTGATTTTCTCTGACCCACTGTCTCACAACTTTAGAAACTGTTATTGTTATTATTATAATCATCATTATTGCTTTGGAACCTCCAGCACTAAAACTGTAAAAGCTACCAACACCAAAATAATTTAAAAATTTGCAGATTGGCACTGGTCAAAATGCTTTTTGATACTACTTACACTTTGCACACTTTGCACACTACAGACATATTTGCATAAATCCCAATGCATTTCAATGGCATAGACCAGCCATTTAAGATTGAATGGTGTGTCTAAGTTTCAAGCGCAGTCTGGAAGAGGTTGCATACAGCTTTTTGATACCATTTGAACTAGAACTTGACATGATAAATGATTACAATCAACCGAAACACTTGCAACACTCAGTGAATTCATTCCTCATCAGAGTTCTAAAACGGCCCTATATTGACAAGCGATCCAAGAAGTAATGAGGATTGTGAATGATTCCAAATGTGGGTGGGGCGTTAAAACTAAAGGCTGATTTAACTAGAGTTAACCAATCCTGTAAGCGGGTGTGGTGCCTCTTATATACTTTAACAGAGAAGTGAGACATGTTAGAAGCTCGCGCAGCAGAGCTTTGTAAACCAAAAAGGAGCAATGAAGTGATCTACAGAAATTTAGAGAGGACCAGCCGACCTCTTGATAAAGGATGCGTTGAAGAGTATTAAACCTGTCACCTGTGATAAAGCGAATCACGCTATGGTACACTGCATCCACGGGATTTAGAGTAGTGGCTGCTACATTCTGATAAATGGTGCCACCGTAACCAAGAGCTGGCAGGAAAGTTGACTGTACAATCTGCTTCCTGCTGTTTAGGGAGAGGCATGATCTATTTCTATAAAAAAAAGACGCCTACTTGAAATCTCAAATTCTTAACTAGCTCATCTATGTTTTTTTTTTTTAATCGTCACTTTTATCAATCCAAAAGTCAATATATTTATGGGCGGGAACCTGCAACCATCCAATGCATAAATGTGTAAACCAAGAACATATTTCATTTTTTCCACATTAAGTATCAATATTAAATCGATGATTGCACAAAATCAGATTGCAGCTCTAACATAGCCTGGTCAGCAACAGGAGCAATAGTGCACATAAGAGTGTCATCTGCATACAGCTGAATGTTATAAGTTCTTGCATATAGACAAACTATTTATATACAGTGCATTCGGAAAGTATTCAGACCCATTGACTTTTCCCCCACATTTTGTTACATTACAGCTTTATTCTAATAATGGATTAAATAGTTATTGTCCCTCATCAAACTACACACAATACCCCAAAATGACAAAGCAGAAAAACTTTTGACATTTTTGCAAATTGGAAATTTCACATTTACTTAAGTATTCAGACCTTACTTAGTACTTTGTTGAAGCACCTTCAGCAGCCATTACAGCCTCGAGTCTTCTTGGGTATGAAGCTACAAGCCTGGCACACCTGTACATGGGGAGTTTCTCCCATTCTTCTCTGCAGATCCTCTCAAGCTCTATCAGGTTGGATGGGGAGCATCGCTGCACAGCTATTTTCAGGTCTCTCCAGAGATGTTCAAATTGGGTACAAGTCCGGGCTCTGGCTGGGCCACTCAAGAGACATTCAGAGACTTGTCCCTAAGCCACTGCTGCATTGTCTTGGCTGTGTGCTTAGGGTCATTGTGAACCTTCATCAAGCATCTCTATACTTTGCGCTATTCAATCTTGGTTTCCTCATACCAGAGAATCTTGTTTCTAATGGCCTGAGAGTCCTTTAGGTGTCTTTTGGCAAACTCCAAGCTGGCTGTCATGTTCCTTTTACTGGAGGAGTGGCTTTCATCTGGCCCCTCCACGTATAGGACTGATTACTGGAGTGGTGCAGAGATGGTTGTCTTTATGGAAGGTTCTCCCATCTCCCCACTTGAACTCTGTCAGTGACCATCGGGTTCTCGGTCACCACCCTGACCAAGGCCCTTCTCTCCTGATTGCTCAGTTTGGTCGGGAGGCCAGCTCTAGGAAGAGTCTTGGTGGTTCCAAACTTCTTCCATTTAAGAATGATGGTGGCCACTGTGTTCTTGGGGACCTTCAATGCTGCAGACATTTGTTGGTACTCTTCCCCAGATCTGTGCCTTAACACAATCCTGTCTTGGAGCTCTCAGTATAATTCCTTCGACCTCATGGCTTGGTTTTTGCTCTGACATGCACTGTCAACAGGGGGACCTTTTATAGACAGGTGTGTGCCTTTCCAAATCATGTCCAATCAATTCAAATTTACCACAGGTGGACTCCAATCACGTTGTAGAAACATCTAAAAGATGATCAATAAAAACAGGATTCACCCAAGCTCAATTTCAAGTCTCATAGCAAAGGGTCTTAATACTTATGGAAATAAGGTAACCGTTGATTATTTTGTATAAATGTGAAAAATTCTACAAACCTGTTTTCACTTTGTCATTATGGGGTATTGTGTATGGATCAATAAAAATAAAAAAATCATCCATTTTAGAATAAGATATGGAAAAAGTCAAGGGGTCGGAATACTTCCAAATGCACTGTGAATAATAAAGACAGACCCCTGCGGGACACCTTTAGTAATACAGCGGTGACTTGACACGTTCAGAAAGCCCATTGTCAGACAGGATGTGCACAGTTTCCAAACCACTTGCATGACAATTGGTCGAAGCTCATTTCAGACAACCTTTGAATTAGTAGGGGATGGTGGACAGTATCAAAGGCCTTGGATATGTCCATAAATATGGCAGCACAGTGATTCTTATGATCTAAGCAATTAAACACATCGTTGAAGACAAGTGTAGCTGCTGAAAAGCTGCTATATCCGGGTTTAAAACCAGACTGGTGCACATTAAGAATATAATTTGAAGTTAAAAAGAGTTTGCCACTGATTGTAGCTTGCCTTGCAAAAATATTACAGTTGTTTAGAAATTGGGTGGTGGTTATCTAGGTCAGAAGCATCCCCCTTTGAAGGGGAGGACATGCACCGCCTTCCAGATCTCAGGTATAGCACCAGAAGCAATTGTTAAATTTAAAATATGGTTCTACAATGAGGGGGGCAGAAAGCTGCAGTAAAAAATTATCAAGCGAATCAGCTATTGTGGATTTTCTATCTGTTTAGAGGTGAATAAAGGACTCCCTCTAGAGCAGGGATGTGTAACTTAGAATTATTATTTTATTTTTTACCTTTATTTAACTAGGCAAGTCAGTTAAGAACAAATTGTTATTTACAATGACGAACTAGGAAGAGTGGGTTAACTGCCTTGTTCAGGGGCAGAACGACTTTACCTTGTCAGCTCGGGGATTCGATCTAGCAACCTTTCAGTTACTGGCCCAATGCTCTAACCACTAGGCTACCCTCCCGCCCCTTGATGGGGATGGGGGCCACAAAAAATGTTAACTCATCATGATGGGCCACAGTGGCTCGCGGGTCAGTGTACCCACATCCATACAAAGCCGGCACTATACTTTTGGGGGCCTACGTAACACTGTTGGATTCCCACCACTATAAATCATTAATATCGTTTTGGGGGTGCATGCTACACTACTGCTTATAACTAACTGTAAGTATAACAATAAGAAATCTAAGACGTGTCAAATTAAATTCAGCTCTAGCTATGCATTTGGTTTGCTAACTTGCTAGGTAAGTGGCTAGATGTCAAGATCAAACATCTTGGTTACAGCAGAGACATTCAATCCCATTCAATTTACTTCAGTAAAGGTCATTTTCTAGTTAGTGGATTTATATGGTGATTTAATTCAAAAGATTGTGTTTATTGACGCAGTGAGTAGTGCCGATGGTGTTGTTACTGTACCTGTGATAGGTCTCAGTCTCCTCAGTACAGAAGACGGCCTCCTCATGTCAGCTAAAAACTTATACAGGTCCTCATCACTCAACCTGTCCCCTTCCTGTTTAAAGAAGTTGGTGACGGTGAGGGTAGCAGGTCTGAAGCTGCTCAGACTACATGACTCGTCTCCACTGGTGGTCCTCTCCAGGGAGCGCCGGCCCGCATTGCTTGAGTTCCTCCTCTCCGACCATGACCCTTTCCTCTCTGGGGGGGGGGGCAACAGAAAGCCACAGCCAGAGTTACAGAATCACCATTACATCACAAGGTCAAAGTTAGAGCAGCCTCTACACTCTATATTCAATGATATGTTTAATTTCATATGATAATAAAGTTAACAATTGATGAAAAGCGGCCTAGATGTGTTCCCTGAGTCCCCTCCCCCAGTATGAAACCTCTCCATCGGCAACCTTACCCCCGGTATGACGAATGTCCACCCGATGACTCATATAGACAAACTGCACGGCCCTGTTCTGTTCTCAGCTGACACTGACATCCAGGGAGAACTGGCCATCCTCTATGGTAATCAATTCAACTCTGCACAACTTTATTGATCCCCAAGTGTTCTGACCTGGAAGTCCCATCTCCAGGCTTGCCAGCGCTGTTCACAATGTTCATCAGGTGGATGGCTGTCCAGGCGAAGGGCATCCGGTACCGACCCAGACGTGTGCAGAACTGCTCCGACTGGCTCCGCAACTTGTCCAACTTCTCTTTGTTCTATATATGGAAGGGGAGAGAATCATTGCATCTCCTCCATCTGTTTGATGATCTATACCACAGAGCCTACCCAATAAACATTGTAATCTACCTAACCTATGAAAAGATTACCATTCACTTTGAGTCTATTGCTTATTTGAATGTTTTTTTAAAGAACGCTCTTACCTTGGCTGTGTCGGACTCTTTGAAGACCATGTAGGGCTCTGCACACTCTCCTATATCTCCCTGCTGCAACACCTTCTCCAGCTGGGGACAGCCAACACACAGGAAGGAAGTTATCAGTCACTACTCACATACAGATCGGCAGATCCAACGTACAGGAAGTGATTAAGTTAACATCGCAAAAATTCCCTGGTTTTTCAGAAATCCATTATTGATATGATTTACAACTTATTCCCTTCTGAATTTTTATTTATTTAATTTGACATTTAGGGAATTTTGTAACTCTAGAAATGTGCGTGATGCTGACCTGTATGACGAGGAACACGTCCTGGGAGGGGTATGTGATGGAGAAGATGGCTGAGCGGGCCAGGGTAGAGATGGCTGCTGTCTGGCTGTGGGAGCGCAGCATCCCTTTAGTCTGCTCGGAGTTCAGGTCGAATAAGAAGTTCTCTGATATCTGATGAGGGAGAGAGACGTGAAACTTTGAATGGAATAAACAGTGTAAAAAGACAAGAGACTAGTCTGATATTGATGTCGGTTAGTGCAATTTATTTCTCAATCCATTACGAATACTTAATCTGACAACATTGAAGTTTCTAAAAACTCTGAAATATTTGTTCACTGTAAATTGACTGGGCAAGGAAGAGGGGCTTCGAGGTACTTCATTTTAAATTGGTTACCGTTTCCCTCTTAATGTTTGAGCAACAATTGAGTGTTACTCATACAGATACATGGTATGACTTAAAGAGCATTCACACAATGATAACAGGTCTCATATGTAAACTTTTATAGCCCAGTCATCTAGTTCATGTTGGACTCCAACCACTTTTAATGATTTCTCAGAGACTGACCCAACAACTCCGGGACAAGTGGCATTGAGGAAAACATAACAGCATACCTTTTTCTTTTCCTTGACATCGTATAAGGCCAAACTGGCGAATATGGGCTCGATTTCAATCTCAAACCTTGAGGAGGAAAAAAGGATTGGGTCAGTAGAAAGCAGAAGGCAGCTAAAATGCTTTTTAAAGGTTGTCGGTGTGTTCCCCCACTTACTTCAAGGACAAGCACTTGACGAGTAGCCTCTGGCCAAAGTGCTCCTTAGGAACATCAGGCACACAGTGGCGCTCTATGGGTTCCTCTTGAGGACGCAGAGAAAGTATAAAAAGAAGAAAAAAATTCACACAAGTTTTTGTATGGTTATTATATATTGGAATATGCGGTGTATAAACACTATCTGAGGAAAAGTATTTTCACTCGTGTGAAACCAGTAGCGTCGACTTCGTGAATTTTTGCCACTTTAAAAAGCCATTTGATGCGACAGCATTAGCATTGATAGGGTTGCCAGGTCTCGCTAAAATTTCTAGGCCAATGACTACTCAAAATCCGCCCAGAGCCTGAAAACTACCCCATTTTTTTCTCAGCAGCAAGAGAGTAGATTAATGTTTTTGAGCGAATTAACCTCTCTGGGATCGTTCGGGACGCTAGCGTCCCACCTCGCCAACAGCCAGTGAAATTGCAAGAAGCCAAATTCAAAACAACAGAAATCTCATAATTAAAATTCCTCAACCATACAAGTATTTTAAACAATTTTAAAGATACATTTCTCGTTAATCCAACCCCAGTGTCCGATTTCAAAAAGGCTTTTCGGCGAAAGCAGAACGTATCATTATGTTAGGTCAGCAACTAGTCACAGAAATCATTCAGCGATTTTCCAACCAAAAAGCAGAAATATAGATCAAATTAATCACTAACCTTTGACAATCTTCATCAGATGACACTCATAGGACTCAATGTTACACAATACATGTATGTTTTGTTCAATCAAGTTCATATTTATATCCAAAAACCTCAGTTTACATTGCGCCATGTTCAGAAATGCCTCCAAAACATCTAGAGTAATTGCAGCGAGCCACATCAAATAACAGAAATACTCATCATAAACTTTGATTAAAGACACGTTTTACAAAGAATTAAATATAAACTTGTTCTTAATGCAACCGCTGTGTCAGATTTCAAAATGCTTTACGGCAAAAGCACAATATTCAGTAATCTCAGAACAGTGTTCAGCCACAAAAGCAAGCAATACAGTTACCCGCCAAGTTGTGGAGTCAACAAAAGTCATAAATAGCATTATAAATCTTCACTTACCTTTGCTGATCTTCGTCGGAATGCACTTCCAGGACTCCCACAAGAAATGTTAGTTTTGTTCAATTACGTCCATATTTATATGTACCTCCGTTTTGTTCGCGCGTTTAGTTCACTATTCCAAAGACACAATGCCGAGCGCAAAATCCAGAGGAAAAGTCAAAAGAATTCCATTACAGTTTGTAGAAACATGTCAAACAATGTTTACAATCAATCCTTAGAGTCTTTTTATAATAAATATTCAATAACATTCTAACCGGACAATAGCGTATTCAATACAGAGGAAAAATAAGGCACGGCGCGCCCGCGTAGTACACAACTGATTGGCCTCAGCCGTCCACTTGTTGAAACAGCTCTTATTTGACCACCTTCCACAATACAAGTCTCAATCAACTTTCTAAAGACTGTTGACATCTGCTGGAAGCCTTGGGAGATGTAATTTGGCCTCATAGACACAGCATATTGGATAGGCAATCACTTAAATGAAACTACAAACATCACATTTCTAACCTCCTGGTTGGTTGTGTCTCAGGTTTTAGCCTGCCATATGAGTTCTGTTATACTCACAGACGTCATTCAAACAGTTTTAGAAACATCAGTGTTTTCTATCCAATACTACTAATAATATGCATATATTAGCATCTGTGACAAAGTAGCAGGCAGTTTACTCTGGGCACCTTATTCATCCAAGCTACTCAATACTGCCCCCCTGTCACCAATAAAGTTAAGAAGGAATATCAACTTCACTTCTAATGACCTAAGAAAAATGTGGTTTTCCATCAAAATAATTATTGTGAACTAATAAAATAATTTGAATACGTAGCAAGAGAAATGATAATTTGCTGTTAAATTATTTTTATGTGCCAGATGTTAAGACTGCAAACCGTTATTAATTGCCAATTAGATTGACTTGTCATTCAATAGAATTAGGCTACGCCTACTGACTAAAATCTGAGTTTATGATTGTAATTGAACTTTGCCACAATTTGGTTAGCAAGATGCAGGCTATAGCCCCTGATACAGTGGCTTGCTAAAGTATTCACCCCCTTTGGGATTTTTCCTATTTTGTGAGGGGGTTTGTATAATTTGATTTACATAACATGTCTACCACTTTGAAGATGCAAAAAAAAAATTTTTGTGAAAAAATAAAAATAAAATTTGAGCGTGCATAACTATTCACCCACCCAAAGTCAATACTTTGTAGAGCCACATTTTGCAGCAATTACAGCTGCAAGTCTGTTGGGGTCTCTATAAACTTGGCACGTCAAGCCACTGGGATTTCACCCATTCTTCAAGGCAAAACTGCTCCAGCTCCTTCAAGTTGGATGCATTCCGCAGGTGTACAGCAATCTTTAAGTCCTACGACAGATTCTCAATTGGATTGAGGTCTGGGTATTGACTAGGCCATTCCAAGACATTTAAATGTTTCTCATTAAACCACTCGAGTGGTGCTTCAGAAATATGCTTAGGGTCATTGTCCTGCTGGAAGGTGAACCTCCATCCCAGTCTCAAATCTCTGGAAGACTGAAACAGGTTTCCCTCAAGAATTTCCCTGTATTTCACGCCATGCACTATTCCTTCAATTCTGACCAGTTTCTCAGTCCCTGCCGATGAAAAACATCCCCACAGCATGATGCTGCCACCACTATGCTTCATGGGGATGGTGTTCTCAGGGTGATTAAAGGTGTTGGGTTTGCACCAGACATAGCATTTTCCTTGATGGCCAAAAAGCTCAATTTTAGTCTCATCTGACCAGAGTATCTTCTTCCATATGTTTGGGGAGTCTCCCACATGCCTTTTGGCGAACACCAAACGTGTTTGCTTATTTTTTTGACCACTCTTCCGTAAAGCTCAGCTCTGTGGAGTGTACGGCTTAAAGTGGTCCTATGGACAGATACTCCAATCTCCGCTGTGGAGCTTTGCAGCGCCTTCAGGGTTATCTTTGGTCTCTTTGTTGCCTCTCTGATTAATGCCCTCCTTGCCTGGTCCTTGAGTTTTGGTGAGCGACCCTCTCTTGGCAGATTTGTTGTGATGGGATATTCTTTCCATTTTTTTAATAATAGATTTAAATGGTGCTCCGTGGGATGTTCAAAGTTTCAGATATTGTTTTTACAACCCAACCCTGATCTGTACTTCTCCACAACTTTGTCCCTGACCTGTTTGGAGAGCTCCTTGGTCTTCATGGTGCTGCTTGCCTGGTGGTGTTGCAGACTCTGGGGCCTTTGAGAACAGGTGTGTATATATACACTGAGATCATGTGACACTTAAAGTCCACCTGTGTGCAATCCAACTGTGACTTCTGAAGGTAATTGGTTACACCAAATCTTATTTAGTGGCTTCACATGCACGGACACACTTTTCCATTTAAAAAACAATCAATTTAAAGTTATTTTTTTCATTTCACTTCACCAATTTGGACTATTTTGAATGTCCATTACATGAAATCCAAATAAAAATCCATTTGAAATGACAGGTTCTAATGCAACAAAATAGGAAAAAAGCCCATATGAATTAATACTTCTACAAGTAACTGTAGGCCTACACCTCATTTCAGATATCCTAGAGTAGCCTAGGCAAGATGTAAAATGAATGATTTAGCAGCTTGCTTAGTTCTAATTGACTAGACTAATTTAGTCAACATGAATAGTGAGGCGATTTCGAGGTAAGAAGTGCTTCCCTTGCCCAACAGCCTGCTGGAATAGGCTACTGAGGATGGGGTCGTAATTTCAATCACTGAAGCAAATATTAATAATATGGAAATGAACTGAATAGGCCTATGTTTGTCAATGACAGCCAGTGTATTTATTTATTTTTTAATCTGTAGCCTAATCTGACTGTCACCGTCAATCTAATGCATTCTATTAAACAGCTGATCGGCAATTGCGATATCATTTGTGATCATGGTCAGTTCTAACTCCATTAACTAAACATGGCCATTAAATAATTGCATAATAACAAGGCTACAACACACTGAAGATATAAAATAGCCTATTTAATAAATCCAGTGGTGTAAAGTACTAAAGTAAAAGTACTGAAGTAGTTGTTGGGTGGTATCTGTACTTTACTAATTCTATTTTTACTTTACTATTTTCTTTAGGAACGTAATGTAGTTTTTACTCCATACATTTTCCCTGACACCCAAAGTACACAATATATTTTGAATGCTTAGCAAGACAGGAAAATGGTCCAATTCACGCAATTATCATCAGAACATCCCTGGTCATCCCTACTGCCTCTGACCTGGTGGACTCACTAAACATACAGTGGGGCAAAACAAGTATTTAGTCAGCCACCAATTGTGCAAGTTCTCCCACTTATTGACCAAATACTTATTTTCCACCATAATTTGCAAATAAATTAAAAATCCTACAATGTGATTTTCTGGATTTTTTCCTTCTCATTTTGTCTGTCATAGTTAAAGTGTACCTATGATGAAAATGACAGGCCTCTCTCATCTTCTTATGCGGGAGAACTTGCACAATTGGGGCTAAATACTTTTTTGCCCCACTGTACATGCTTCATTTGTAAATGATGTGTTGGAGATAAACCCTGGCTGTGCATAAAGGAATACAATGTTGCCATCAGATTTACTTAATATAAGGGATTTGAAATTGTATATACTTTTACTTTTGATACTTAAGTATATTCGAAACCAAATAATTTTACTCAAGTAGTATTTTAATGGGTGACTTTCACTTTCCATTAAGGTATGTTTACTTTTACTCAAGTATGACAATCACCTACTTTTTCCAACACTGAATAAATAAATTTGACAGCTCCAGGAAGGCTGCACAAGTGACACAAATTGATTTGCAATGACTCCAGTGATATTTATTGTATAAAACAGCAGATTACAGTAGCCTACATCGGCATAGAAATTAATAGTCTAATTATGGCCAACAGACTAATCTTCTGTGCATAACAGAAGAACGCAAGGTACTTCTATAACTTCCATTTCAAATTCCCACTCGAATTACGCAATAAGGCATGGGGGGTGTGGTATATGGCCAATATACCATGGCTAAGGGCCGTTCTTACACACAACGCATGGCATCGCGTGGACACCTGCTGCTCGGTCTCCTCTCACTCACGTGACTCGGCTGTCTGCTTGAAGCGCTCAGTGTCAACACACATACACCGCTCTGGCCCTTTACTTACACACCTCGGTCTCTCAGCAACACGATGCCTCACTGCCTGATAGTCAGCAGCAGGTCACAGTGAAATATATATTTTAAAGAAATTGCCAAGGAGGCCGCAGTGGAATTTAGAAGTGGCCCAAAAACCCGCAACCAATACATTTTCACCTGCCACATCATTTTTAAATTAGCCCAATTTTCGGGAAAACCGCAGAACATGGCAACCCTGATCATGGCTGACGATACACATTAATGTGAAGAGACAGACATGCACAAGACCCTGGCAAAGCAAACGCTGGCCTGACACGTCAAAATGCACTTCCGTCTCTGTAGAAATGCAGCAGTGCGTGTGTGCCTTTGTCCTAACCTCTTCGAGGACGGGGTGCAGGACGAAGAGCTCGCGATGGCGGTCGGACTTGCGGTGCTCCTCATTGTGGCGGTCGATCTCCTCGTTGGGGGCTCGGTCCAGCAAATGGGGCAGGAGGGCGTCGGGGACAGAGTTCTTCAGGTCAAAGATACTGCAGGCCCAGCTGCCACGCGGAGTGTCGTCTATGGATATGGACCTACGCTTCAGGTCATCCTGGGGTAGGACAAACACACAGGTTAGAGAGGGCCTATATACACACACACACACACACACTATAAAAATATTGAAAGTGTAAGATGACCGCCCCGTTGCTATGGGTTTCCTAGTCGACTGCCCCATTGCTATGGGTTACCTGGTCGTCCCGATAAGCGTTAACGTCTGGCATCTCATCAGCCTCAAACACCTGTTTGGGCAGGCCTTTCTGCCTCTCCTTCCGCTTGTCCAGGGTGTTAGGGTTAAACCCAGTACCAAGCTTATGGCATCTGTTGAAATAAGTAGACCAGAATGCGAGTGTTGAGGTGTAATAAATAACTATCTGCCAGGTGTAATTGTAAAAATGTGTAAAATAAGGGTTAAAATGTGGGTGTTAAGATGTTTTATAGGTTTTCTAAAAAGGACACGCTCCCTAAATAATAGAGGGGAGCTTAACCTTCTGTTGACAACGTTCCAGTCCTCAGTGTAGGACCTGACACAGTCTCTGACGTGGGCGTCATTGTGCCTGGAAGGCAAAGCGATACCGTACGTTACAGTCAACATCTCATCCTCAACACCAGATGTGTTCAGTGAGGTTTAACGTTCATATGTTGCAGATGGAAACGTAATTCATAGAGCTATTACCGATGACCTATTTCTGGGGGCTTTCTAGTTCAAAAAGGGGCTTAGGTGGTGGGCGTGGCAGGTGGTGCGGTCAGCCCGTTTAGAAAACATTTTAGAGGCCCTGTCATGACAAAAAAGTGTCCCCGTGTCAAAATGTAATGGTGCTTACAAATGCCCTTAACTAGGTGTCTTCACCAGACAGACAGAAGAAGGTGATAAAGGATGAAAGTGAGAGAGGTGGGAAGAGAGTGGTAGACTCGAGTATTTTAAACTATTCTTCTCTTCCAACTTGTTAGGCAATCATATGTACCTAAAGGATGGCCAGCCACACAGGAGGGAGATTTTTTACTAAGGAGTAGAAGGAGGCGGTGCTGACTGAGATGTATGCTGGCAATTTCGGAGTGAAATGCATGATTGCCAGAATCAACCTAAGGTACTCTTCTTCTGACGGGGAATTGTCCAGGTGGAGGAGAGCTGGGCAAGTGAAATAACCTTTTGTTTATCAATCACGTTCTATTATATCTGAAATGATTATGATTTAAATGAATGTCACTTTTTGCTTAAAGGTCAGTACCCTGTCTAGCCTGCCAGAAGATTGAGAGGGTGAAGACTGTGGCGCCGGAGTTGAAGCCCATCATAGTTGTTTCACCATGGCACATGATCGGTAAGTATCTCAACTCAAATTTTGCCCTGATAAGTTGTTTTGTAATGGTTACTTTATTTGACCACAGCAGAGTTCAATATTATAGAATGTGTGTGTCAGTCTTCTTACAAATATTAAAATCTGCATACTGTATGACACAGATATGGGTAAGAATAACGTAACCTTCTCCCTAACACTTTAAGTGTTAGGGTGGCCCTCATCGGACCCTTCACGAAATTCAGGAATGGCAACAGCTGGTGTCTGAAAGCGACCGATCACTTTAAAAAGTGGGTGGAGGCAATACCCATTTAGGTCAGTAAAGGACGAGGACGTTCTTAACTCTACATTTTCTTCTGTAACCCGTTAAAAAGGGGTTGCTTGCAACCAAAAATAGATTTTCGTTTTGTATCATACCCCTTCAAGGACGAGACTGGCGAGGCCAACTCCAAGACGATGATGGACATCTTCAACATATTTCAAGATCTTATATTGTCAATAGATATCACAGTCCGACCCCCTGCTCCAGGTTTTCTGAATGGACCAACCAGGCTGCCATGGGCCGGTCCCTTGAATGGTACCAGGAAGGGTGGGAGAACAACCTGAAGGTAATTCTCTTCGACAACAACTGCATCCAGGTCTCCACCGAGTGCGGACGGGTCACGCAGCTGTTGACTGAGGTAAACAATGCGATTGTGTATACAATTATTGCATATACGTAGTCTTTCAAATGTGTGATTTGTGTGTTGTTTGTCTATTGCTATTTTTGTATAACGTACTTTCAGATCACTAAAACACCACCTGATGTGGTGGAAGTTGTCAAACCAGATCAGAACACGTTCAAAGACCACCTTCAGGCACGGACTGAGAAGGATGTGAAGGTTTTTGACCAGGTAATCATTTATTGGTTGACATTTAAAAAAGCAATAAATGGTCATCTTCTTCAATTGACTTTAGGACCATCACCCCCCCCCCCCAGCCAGAGGTAGGCTACACCTTCCAAAAGTTATGAAAAGTACATTAGCACCCATTTATAACACTGCACTAATCCATCAAATTTTCTCGCAGTAAAGTGTAACCTGTGTGTTTCCTTGTTTACGTCTCTGTCTCCTACCCTGTTCCCTTTAAATCTGCTCCTGTTCTCCAGAACCAGGACCTAGGGGTTCTGCCCAACCCCCAGACGGATCCCTCTGATGTACTCCATTACCTGTTCTCCAGAACCAGGACCTAGGGGTTCTGCCCAACCCCCTGATGGATCCCTCTGATGTCCTCCATTACCTGGTCTCCAGGACCTAGGGGTTCTGCCCAACCCCCTGACGGATCCCTCTGATGTACTCCATTACCTGTTCTCCAGAACCAGGACCTAGGGGTTCTGCCCAACCCCCTGACGGATCCCTCTGATGTCCTCCATTACCTGGTCTCCAGGACCTAGGGGTTCTGCCCAACCCCCTGACGGATCCCTCTGATGTCCTCCATTACCTGGTCTCCAGGACCTAGGGGTTCTGCCCAACCCCCAGACGGATCCCTCTGATGTACTCCATTTCCAACCACCCTCCAACATTTCATTACATACATTCACAGCTACTGTTATTGACATTTACAGCTATTGTTATTGACATTACCTGCTATTGTTATTGACATTACCTGCTAAGAAAGTTTACTTGCCCTGTCATACTGGGCACAAAGTATGTGAGATACACAGATTAACTAAAAACACTAGCACTGCAAACACTCAGTACAAGTCCCCCTTTTGAGACTGGATGCCTGTTGAGAACAAGTGACAGGCAGAACCTGAATTCAGTATTTTAGTATGATTGCCATGTGACTGTCCCCACCAAAACAATCTGTGAGAATTATGCCAACTGGACCAAAAATTATCAAAGTTTATGTATTAAAATCTTAAATATTGCCAGGTTGGTTTCACCAGGTGTTCATAGTAAGAGTCAAGGTATCCTTTGAGTGAGAGAGAGAAGAGATAGAGATATATAGAGATATATGGAGATAGATAGATATAGATATCTATCTATGTTCAACCACAAGGTTATACTAATGAGCTATGCAAGATAGAAAGAAAATGAATCAGAGTAGAGGACTACAAATATTATATTATTTCAGTGTAGATAAGGGAAGGGCAGGTTAAAATATTAACATGACAGCCAGACAAGCGAGGAGAGGTACGGAAGCTAAACAATACTTGTTTAAACAACGAAATTGTCGTGGAAATCAGCCTTGTTTGCATAGCGATGATGAAAATTACGTAATTTAGTAGTGAACTCAAATTCTAATCATTAGGCCATCACACCGTTGATATAGCAACAAACTCTAATAGTTTATCAAATCCCATTGTGACGCAGAGGGGGACACTTTTTGGTATGACATCCCCCATCTTGGTGGTGTAGAGAAATCTTTGCATTTTTAAGCCAATTTCCTACAATTCTACAAAACGTCTCCATGGAGTGGAGACATTTTTGCAGTTTTAAAGCAAATTTACTGCAATTCTATGCATTTTGCCATGGCTAATGCTGTGTTATTTTGCTCAAACATCATAACAAAACTGCTACTTCTAAATGAATTGTTTTTATTTAAATTATCCTTGACTCTAGCTTTTATTTGGGGCAGCAGGGTAGCCTAGTGGTTAGAGAGTTGGACTAGTAACCAAAAGGTTGCAAGTTCAAATCCCTGAGCTGACAAGGTACAAATCTGTCTGAACAGTCAGTTAACCCACTGTTCCTAGGCCGTCATTGAAAATAAGAATTTGTTCTTAACTGACTTGCCTAGTTAAATAAAAGGTAAAATAAAATTGTGTGATTGTTAATTCTCAGAGATCAGATCTATTTTACCTGACAAATAGTAATTTCTGTTAGTTCATGTCCGTTCTAGACAATATATTTATATCTAAACATTGCGTAACGTCACACCCCTCCTAACCGGACATCAGAACAGTTATTTGCTTTATTCATTTGGTAAATCAATTGGTGTAATTGTGTTAAAATGAGGAGATGCATCCTGTTTGCTGCAACTGAGTTAGACCTGATGTAGGCCTAGAGGAATCTGATGTCTCAACTGATACAGACTCGTACTGTATGGGGCTTTTGGGGGGGGTTCCTACGGTAAAGCCCCTTTTGATAACTGCTGATACACTCAGCTCGTACTGTATGGGGCTGGGGGGGGGGGGGGTTCCTACGGTAAAGCCCTTTTTGATAACTGCTGATACACTCAGCTCGTAAAGTCCTACGGTAAAGCCCTTTTGATAACTGCTGATACACTCAGCTCGTACTGTATGGGGCTTTTGGGGGGGGGGGGTTCCTACGGTAAAGCCCTTTTGATAACTGCTGATACACTCAGCTCGTACTGTATGGGGCTTTTGGGGGGGGGGGGGTCCTACAGTAAAGCCCTTTTTGATAACTGCTGATACACTCAGCTCGTACTGTATGGGGCTTTTGGGGGAGGGTCCTACGGTAAAGCCCTTTTGATAACTGTATGGGGCTTTGGGGGGGGGGTCCTACGGTAAAGCCCTTTTTGATAACTGTATGGGGCTTTTGGGGGGGTCCTACGGTAAAGCCCTTTTTGATAACTGTTGATATTTTTTTTTAAAGGCTTTAAATTAATTGTATTGATTGATCTGATTGAGTTCCTCAGGACCAACTCTAACCCAGCCAGTCAGTCAGTATTGTCCCAGTCAAGCACCTACCCTTCCTCAGGCACGGCCTGTCCCACTGTGCGACACTCTCTGGGGGTGCAGACCACCTCGATGTCATCCGGGGGGGGACTCGATCAGGTCCCTCAGGGGGCCCGACTCGATGATGGGTGGGTGAGTGCTGAGGTACTCCTCAAAATCCACTGGCTCCACTGCCTCTGTGAGACGCACCTGGCAACAGAGAGGAGAGGCTTTGGTAGAGTGAATACAAAAATCAGAGAATATATCTGAAAAAGGCCTACCTTAGCCGCAGAAAATCATCCCCAAAAAGTCCAGCTGTATTACTAGCAAAGAAATATCAAGGCTTAGCTGTCAGCAAACGCTGTGGCTTGATAAATGTTGAGACAAGTTCTATCGTGAGAACGTTTCAAAACCAATTATCAGGCAACTGCATTTTCTATATTGGCAGACTGGTCCTCCTCTGAGGAACCTTTCTCCTCAGTGAATTTCATTTGAAAAAAGTGTCACGAAAAAAAATCTATAATTTTTTGATAAAACTATACTAAATATATTCACATATCAGCAAATGATTAAAAACACACTATTTTGCAATGGAGGTCTACAGTAGCCTCAACAGCGCTCTGTGGGGTTGCACCATGGTATAAACAGAACTACCCATCCTCCTCTGGGAACATTGACCTCCATACCTAGGAGGCTCATGGTTCTCACCCACTTCCATAGATGTCCTCCAACCTATCAGAGCTCTTGCCACATGAATTGACATTGTGTCCACTCAATCAAAGGATCAGAGAATGAATCTAGTACTGAAAGCATAAGCTACAGCTTATGCACTGTAGTGTATAAAATGTGGTGAGTAGTTGACAAAGACAATAGTTGAACAGTTCAAGAAATGTATTCAAAAATGAAGGAGAAGCGAGAGATCTAGCTATATTTCATATTATTTTTTTTTTTTTACTTAACTAGCTTAGCTAGTATAGTCCACTCAAACACCCAGCTCACAGAGAGAGATGCTATGTTAGCTAGCTGGCTATGGCTATCCAACACTCACTCTTCCAAGTCAAGATAAGCTTTTTATTTTATAAATGTATTGCACCTGTTCAAAAATGGCTTTTTCCCCCCTGATTACAACCTCTCATTCTGTTTTTCCCCTGATTACAACCTCTCATTCTGTTTTCCCCCTGATTACAAACTCCCATTCTGTTTTCCCCCTGATTATAACCTCTCATTCTGTTTTCCCCCTGATTACAACCTCTCATTCTGTTTTTCCCCTGATTACAACCTCTCATTCTGTTTTCCCCCTGATTACAACCTCTCATTCTGTTTTCCCCCTGATTACAACCTCTCATTCTGTTTTTCCCCTGATTACAACCTCTCATTCTGTTTTTCCCCTGATTACAACCTCCCATTCTGTTTTTCCCCTGATTACAACCTCTCATTCTGTTTTTCCCCTGATTACAACCTCTCATTCTGTTTTCCCCTGATTACAACCTCTCATTCTGTTTTCCCCCTGATTACAACCTCTCATTCTGTTTCCCCCTGATTACAACCTCTCATTCTGTTTTTCCCCTGATTACAACCTCTCATTCTGTTTTTCCCCTGATTACAACCTCTCATTCTGTTTTTCCCCTGATTACAACCTCTCATTCTGTTTTCCCCTGATTACAACCTCTCATTCTGTTTTCCCCCTGATTACAACCTCTCATTCTGTTTCCCCCTGATTACAACCTCTCATTCTGTTTTTCCCCTGATTACAACCTCTCATTCTGTTTTTCCCCTGATTACAACCTCTCATTCTGTTTTTCCCCTGATTACAACCTCCCATTCTGTTTTTCCCCTGATTACAACCTCCCATTCTGTTTTCCCCTGATTACAACCTCTCATTCTGTTTTTGTTTTTTTAACTAAATGTTCTAAAATATATTTTAAAATCAAGCCACAGATAGTCTGTTGCCATTTCAGTTTAATCCACAACAAGACGGAACAAATATTACAACAAATAATGGTTCAACTCAAATATACTAGTTGATAAAAACTCATTTGGAAAACAAAATGTAAAACTGTATAACCTTAAATTAGATCAGAAAAAGGATTGGTGGAGTTATGTCACACATGCAGCTAACAAAAATATATGGACATTTCTGCTCTATTCAAAAATAAAAAAAAGAGTGGAAGGGGGAGAAAGTAAGGACCTTGTTCTTCAGCCGGATGTGGAGGCAATGGGCTGGTGTGGTTACATGTGGTCTGCGGTTTTGAGGTCGGTTGGACGTATTGCCAAATTCTCTAAAGTGACGTTGGCGGTCACTATGGTTGAGAAAATCACATTAAATGATCTGGCAACAGCTCTGGTGGACATTCCTGCAGTCAGTGTACCAATTGCATGCAGCCCTCAAAGCTTGAGACATCTGTGGCATTGTGTTGTGAGAGGAAACTGCACATTTTAAAAGTGGCCTTTAAAATTGTCCCCAGCATAAGGTGCACCTGTGTAATCAGATTTTTTTTTTTTTTGTTAATCAGCAGATGTCACCCATGATCATGCTGTTTAATCAGCTTATTGATATGCCACATTTGTCAGATGGATGGGTTAAAATTTGAGAGAAATTAGCTTTGTGTGTACGGACAATTTCTGGGATTTTTTTTTTCAGCTCATGAAAGATGGGACTAAAACCCTACATGTTGAATTTATATTTTTGTTCAGTGTAGTCGGGAAGAGATTTCAATGTACCGTTTCCATTGCACATGGTTTATGTACTGATACACAAAACGATGCCAGATTCAAAACAAGAGTTTTTCAATTAAAATTATTATACAAAATTCTTTCAACCAATAGAGTGTTATATATATGAGAGATACAACAATCCAAGCTTTTCAGATTTATCTATGAAGAGACTATCATTAGAACATTGCTTTTGGTACTGTACAAATGTAGATCGTTGTTTTGTAGTAGGTTCAGGAAAGGATGAAGACTTGCAACACTGTGCATATAGCACTGCTGGGTGATTTTAAAAGTCAGAGTCAATCGATCAATAATACTTAGCAAAAATGTTTATTTTACAATCTGTAAAAACTATGAGAATAGAAAGCTTTAGACCTTCTGTGAAACATCATAGCACAGTTGAAAAATATATGGCAAATAGAAATCAACTGGATGGTGTTCAGAGATGGATGGATAGATAACCACTGCGCCACCCGGGAGGCCTAAATCAAAATATATTTGAAGTAACCACACTTTGCCTTGATGACAGCTTTGCACACTCTTGGCATTCTCTCAACCAGCTTCAGATAGATGGATGGATGGATGGATGGATGGATGGATGGATGGATGGATGGATGGATGGATGGATGGATGGATGGATGGATGCATCTATGTATGTATGTATGCATGTATGCATGCATGCATGTATGTATGTATGTATGTATGTATGTATGTATGTATGTATGTATGTATGTATGTATGTATGTATGTATGTATGTATGTATGTATGTATGTATGTATGTATGTATGTATGTATGTATGTATGTATGTATGTATGTATGTATGTATGTATGTATGTATGTATGTACAGCGGAGTCAATCACCACCTTCCGGAGACACCTGAAACCCCACCTCTTTAAGGAATACCTAGGATAGGATAAGTAATCCCCCCCTTAAGATTTAGATGCACTATTGTAAAGTGACTGTTCCACTGGATGTCATAAGGTGAATGCACCAATTTGTAAGTCGCTCTGGATAAGAGCGTCTGCTAAATGACTTAAATGTAATGTAAATGTATGTATGTATGTATGTATGTATGTATGTATGTATGTATGTATGTATGTATGTATGTATGTATGTATGTATGTATGTATGTATGTATGTATGTATGTATGTATGTATGTATGTATGTATGTATGTATGTATGTATGTATGTATGTATGTATGTATGTATGTATGTATGTATTTACATTTTACATTTAAGTCATTTAGCAGATGCTCTTATCCAGAGCGACTTACAAATTGGTGCATTCACCTTATGTATGTATGTATGTATGTATGTATGTATGTATGTATGTATGTATGTATGTATGTATGTATGTATGTATGTATGTATGTATGTATGTATGTATGTATGTATGTATGTATGTATGTATGTATGTATGTATGTATGTATGTATGTATGTATGTATGTATGTATGTATTTACATTTAAGTCATTTAGCAGATGCTCTTATCCAGAGCGACTTACAAATTGGTGCATTCACCTTATGTATGTATGTATGTATGTATGTATGTATGTATGTATGTATGTATGTATGTATGTATGTATGTATGTATGTATGTATGTATGTATGTATGTATGCATGTATGTATGTATGCATGTATGCATGTATGTATGTATGTATGTATGTATGTATGTATGTATGTATGTATGTATGTATGTATGTATGTATGTATGTATGTATGTATGTATGTATGTATGTATGTATGTATGTATGTATGTATGTATGTATGTATGTATGTAGGAGTGAGAGGATGTGAAGAATGGACCTGTTAATTGTTAGCTGATAGACTCAAACCCTTCCCCCTCCCACCATTTACCTCTACCTCTACCTCTCCAAAAACCAAGATGCATTGTGGTTAGAAGCTTACGGTGTTGCTTGCAGCGGCACCCACGTTCAGGTTCTTGAGGAGTTGTGGGGAGCCCCCATACTGACTAGCAATCTGCTTTCTCACCTCAGCTGCTACAGTCCTGTAGGGAGATGAGGAGAGAGAAGCTTAGCAGTGAATATCAAACCTGCTTTCTCACCTCAGCTGCTACAGTCCTGTAGGGAGATGAGGAGAGAGAAGCTTAGCAGTGAATATCAAACCTGCTTTCTCACCTCAGCTGCTACAGTCCTGTAGGGAGATGAGGAGAGAGAAGCTTAGCAGTGAATATCAAACCATTAAACAACTTCTTAGGGCTATGCCCCTTTTTCGCCTGAATGACGTGCCCAAAGTAAACTGCCTGTAGCTCAAGCCCTGAAGCCAGGATATGCATATAATTGGTACCATTGGAAAAAAAACAACTAGAAGTTTGTAGAAATGTTCAAATCAAATCAAATTTTATTTGTCACATACACATGGTTAGCAGATGTTAATGCTTAAATAAATGTAAATGTTTAAATAATGTTGGAGAATGTAACCACAATAGATATGGTAGGAGAAAATCCAAACAAAAACCAACCATAATTATTTATCAGATTCCTTTCTCTGCAAGTTGAAAGAATGGATTACTCAAATCGATGGTACCAACTAAACTGACTTTTTGGGATATAAAGAAGGATTTTATCTAACAAAACAACACTACATGTTATAGCTGGGACCCTTTGGATGACAAATCAGAGGAAGATTTACAAAAAAGTAAGTGAATATTGAATCTTTATATGTGAATGTGTGAAACCTGTGCCGGTGGAAAAAATGTTTGATGTGGAGCGCCGTCCATGGAATGTTTTCGCTGTAATAGCTACTGTAAATCGGACAGTGCAGTTATATTAACAAGAATTTAAGCTTTCAGACAATATAAGACACATATGTACTTAAATGATTAAAATCCATAATAACTATTAGAATTTATTTGAATTACGCTCCCTCAAGTTTCACCGGAAGTTTTCCCACTATTGGGACACCGATCCTTAAGATTAAGTTAACAGGTAAAACACAGAGAGACAGATCATAGTTATAGGCAAAATTCTTTGCTCCAACAAATGGCAGCCCTGCAGGCTACTTACGGTCAAAGATGTCTCACACACACACACACACACACACACACACACACACACACACACACACACACACACACACACACACACACACACACACACACACACACACACACACACGGGTTGGAAAAGGGCAGTGTAGGCGTAATAAGTTAACAGATAAGGCCAGTTCATTTACTGCAGTAGTCTGGTCACTCTAATGGACAGGTACTGTATAGTCAAGGGCAGCCGTTCTATTGTGGGCCAAACATGACTATTATATATTATGGCTATAAGGGCTCCCGAGTGGCGCAGCGGTCTAAGGCACTGCATCTCAGTGCTAACATCGTCACAAGACAGCCTGGGAACAAACCAGGGTGTCACAACCGGCAATGATTGGGAATCCCATAGGGTGGCGCACAATTGGCCCAGTGATTCCAACTGGCTTGCCTAGTTAAATAAAAAAATAATGACAATGCTGTTGCTATGAGGGCTCTCTCCCTGGCCCTGGTGGTGGCCTTACGGTTCCCTCTGACACCATTATGGTCCCTGCTGTGGCCTGGTCCCTGGCCAGACTGGGCTTGGTCCGGAGTAAGCAGAACGTCTAGAGCTTCCGACTCGTTGAAGTAGAAATATTCATTCAAATCGAAGTTAGTGTTCACTGTTCTGATGTCCAGAAGCCGTTTTCGGTCATAGGAAATATTATGTACCAGAGAAAATTAAGATTAGCGTGAAATTGCCGCTATCCACTGCAGCGCCATCTCGGAGCTGATCAGCTGGCAAGTGTCTTCACTGACATTTTCAACCTCTACCTAACTGTCTGTAATACCTATAGTGCATTCAGAAAGTATTTATACCCAATGACTGATTCCTAACTTGGTTGTGTTTCAGCCTAAATTCAAAATAGATTTTTTTTTAAAATTAATTCTCACCAATCTACACACAACACCCCATAATGACAAAGTGTTTCATATTTCTGCAAACTTACTGAAAATAAAACACAGAAATATAATTGACATAATTCTTCTCACCCGAGTCAATACCAGTGCTAACTGATTAACAGAAATGTCGGTTATTTTTCGTTTTTTAAACAACTTATTGACCTGTCGGTTCAGTTATTTGAGTTCCATTTTGTTTGTGTTTTTTCAGTGAATTCAATGCGCACATTGCACAGTTTCTCTCGAGATAAATCAGATTCAGCCTGAACTGTGTGACACAGAAGGGAGTTGTGATAGAGTGAAATAATCTGTCTGTAAACAATTGTTGGAAAAATTACTTGTCTCATGTACAAAGTAGAGTTCCAACCGAGTTGCCAAAACTATAGTTTGTTAGAAAGCAATGTGTGGAGTGGTTGAAAAACAAGTTTTAATGACTCCAACCTAAGTGTATGTAAACTTCTGACTTCAACTGTAGATTCCCTTGGTCATGCGTGGTTCGGACGGACCAGTCTTCAGCACCATCTGCAGTGCCTCTACTCAAATGACTCTCACCTAACACACACACACACACACACACACACACACACACACACACACACACACACACACACACACACACACACACACACACACACACACACACACACACACACAATACGTTGCTGCTACTATATTTTTTCCTGCTGCTCAGCCACTTTACTCCTGATTGTATGCATACAACTACCTCGGCTATCACTATCGTTATTGATATTGTTTGTGAACATACTGTATATTTTATTTATATTGACACCATCTATTTCTGATATTGCTATTATGCAAGTAACCTTTGGCTGTACCGTTTACACCTTCTGTAAGACCCATCCACTTAGCTAAATATTAATATATAAAAATTTATATTTACATTTGTGGTCGTAACATGATTTTGTGACATACCACACCACACAGACTCACTAAACACAAATTATTGGTTTGTAAATGATGTCTGAGTGTTGGAGTGTGCCCCTGGCTATCTGTCAATAACAAAATAAAAAATAGGGCCACCTGGTTTAAAGAATTTGAAATTATTTATACTTTTACTTTTGATACGTAAGTACATACTTAAGTATTTTTAAAACCACATACTTTTAGACTTTTACTCAAGTGGTATTTTACTGGGTGACTTAGTTTTACTTCAGTAATTTTCTAATAAGGTATCTTTACATCTGGACACGTTCTGTTTAGCTGGAATTCTTCCTTATTGTAGGCGACTACCACTTTTATTCTTAATTTTTACTACTCTACTCACTTTTTAGCACATTAACTCACATGTGAATCCTTAAAGACATGGGTGGAGCTAAAGCTTAAGAGGGTGTGAACTTTGCTGAATGGGTGGAGACAAAGGAGGGCTCTCAAGTTGGTACCAAAACATTCGAAGGTCCTTTTCTTAAAAGTGAGTTCACAGGTTCATCAACTTTCAATGCAGAATTACTTTCCCATTGTTCCTCAAAAATGCTGTGTATTATATACCATTTTGCAGCTCTGAGTCTACTTTTCACCAATGTAAAAAAAAAAAAATCTACTTCAATTTTAGCTACATAAGACCGAATCCAGGTGGTGAGTCACATATGAGCAATTTCTTCACAACAATGCAATGCATTGTTTTACATCCAGCTTCAATTCCACTGGCATGAACAGCAAGCAACTGAAATTGACACAGCACTTCTGGTTTTGTTCGTTTCAATAGACCTGAATGCATTACCTTTAACTGTGGTTGACATAACTTTGAATGTTAGGGCTTTTGCTGGTAAACTACACGATTTAGGATGGAGTTGGGCTGCGACTCAGTTTGGGCAAACTGGAGCTCCATCACATAAAACAATTATTTATCATAAACCCAAAGAATAACTCGCAATTACACAAGTCATTGTTCTGTGTACTGAAATCAGCACCTACAGTAAAGAGCTCCACTTCGGAGCTCGATTTTAGTCGCAGCGCTGAACTGGCATCATAGTTACTGTGTTGCTTTCTCTCATCGATGTGTCAGTGCTACCCAGCAAACAAGTTACCGCAACTGTCTACTACGGATTTACTAGTCAGTCCAACTAATGCTTACCTAAATCCCTGTAAAGACCGATAGTGGTTGGGTTTGATAGTATGATAGATGTCAAACGTAGCTGAACTTCAACCCCGTATGCATGCAACGGCACAATACACAAAAATAACATTGCGAGAAACAGACAGCGCTGTACTCTATGGCGGGTCTATGACTGGTACTGGGGCATCTTTGATATGACTAACGATAACTAGCTGGCAGGGCCTTATTTGGGGATGGCTTTGCCTTGAAACGGAGGGCAGAAGAAAGCGGCGTAGCTTGAACGAGGGACTCAGTTCTGTCAGTGTTAAAATTGGAAGTAACCTGCCCTTACCTGCTGATTTTTTGGGCGAATGCGCGGCGCTCAGCCATGACTGTAGACGCTGATGTGCTTGGGTTCACAGGCTTTCCGCTGCTTTCTCCCAAGGAAAACAACGAGTCTGGAATAGCTACCGTAAAGATCATAAAGCAGGCGCACACGAACACACCCTGCCACAAGTCAGACGGACTGTTTTTGTATGACACCAAACACAAGTTTCAAAATGCAATTTGGCACGTATTTGCTGTTGAAAGAAATTCCGTTTATTTCAGTCCATTTTCAAATAGTTATTTCAGATCTCACTCCAACACCAAGCCTCCAACTGCACTTAAATGCAAGTAAAACTAAATGCATGCTCTTCAACCGATCACTACCAACACCTGCCCGCCCGTCCAGAATCACTTCTCTGGACGGTTCTGACTTGGAGTATGTGGACAACTGCAAATACCTAGGTGTCTGGCTAGACTGTAAACTTTCCTTCCAGACTCACATTAAGCATCTCCAATCCAAAATTACATCTAGAATCTGCTTCGTATTTCGGAACAAAGCATCCTTCACTCATGTTGCCAAACATGCCCTCGTAAAAGTGACCATCCTACCAATCCTCGACTTTGCGATGTCATTTATAAAATAACCTCCAACACTATACTCAACAAATTGGATGCAGTCTATCACAGTGCCATCCGTTTTGTCACCAAAGCCCCATATGCTACCCACCACTGCGACCTGTATGCTCTCGTTGACTGGCCCTCGGTTCACACTCGTCACCAAACCCACTGGCTCCAGGTCATCTACAAGTCTCTGCTAGGTAAAGCCCTGCCTTATCTCAGCTCACTGGTCACCATAGCAGCACGAACCCGTAGCACACGCTCCAGCAGGTATATCTCACTGGTCACCCCCAAAGCCAATTCGTCCTTTGGCCGCCTTTCCTTCCAGTTCTCTGTTGCCAATGACTAGAACGATCTGCAAAAATCACTGAAGCTGGAGACTCATATCTCCCTCACTAGCTTTAAGCACCAGCTGTCAGAGCAGCTTACAGATCACTGCACCTGTATAGCCCACCTGTAAACAGCCCATCCAACTACCTCATCCCCATACTGTATTTATTTATTTATCTTGCTCCTTTGCACCCCCGTATCTCTACTTGCACATTCATCTTCTGCACATCTACCATTCCAGTGTTTAATTGCTATATTGTAATTACTTCGCCACAATGGCCTATTTATTGCCTTACCTCCCTTATCTTACCTCATTTGCATTCACTGTATATAGACTTTTCTTTTTTCTACTGTATTATTGACTGTATGTGTGTAATTCCACGTGTAACTCTGTGTTGTTGTATGTGTCAGACTGCTGTGCTTTATCTTGGCCAGGTCACAGTTGTAAATGAGAACTTGTTCTCAACTAGCCTACCTGGTTAAATAAAGTTGAAATATATATTTTTCCTTTATTTTTTGAAGACATTGCAAATCCCATTTATTCTATCCATAGACTGTCTGAATATACATTTATGGATGTGTAATGTTATGACACAATAAAAGTGCATTTTAAGCATAAATATATGATATTTCTATGATTTTAACTCGTGGATCAATTTAAAAATTATTATAACACCAACAACTTAACGGAATGAATGAATGTGCTTGTAGTAGCCTGGTAGAATGTTGATAGCCATGGTTATCAACTGTACTGCAATGGAACATCAATCACAGAAAATGGATGTTGTGGTCTGCAGAGAAGTACTTGGATTTTACTGCGGAGTTACTAGGTGTGTTGAACCATAGTGTTCAGTCCTCCCAAGCTACGGCCTGGTATAGGATCAGACAGGCCAAGTAGTGGGAAAGTGGTGAGGTTTTAATGGGTGTAGGTTAGTTGGTAGGGCAATTTTTCCTTCCCCTTTCCTCATCCATTTTCCCTTCCATTTCTGTGACACAAAGTGTAGTGAATTCACACCCCAGAACAGTAGGCGGAAACACAGGGCTAGATAAGAGACTATAGATGAATAGGGAGGCCGTGGCCAGCCTCACATTCCAGTACAGTAGGTGGCGGTGTATGCACCTTTCAGTTGGTTGCGAGCCGCCAATAAAACTTAAGAAGAAGAAGTAGCCGTGCAGGTCCATGGATCTCATATTCTGGAGAGGAGAGACAACCGGGGGCGAAAGGTCGTTGAGACAGGGAAGTCACTCATGGTAGCAGTGTTTGTTAGTGGGGCTGTAAGGGGCTGCATACCTGTGGGAAGTGGTCGGTCGGTCAGTTAGACCAACATCATGCCTGGAAGTGGGAAAGAGGGGAAGGGAGATGGTTGGGAGGTAGCTAATCTAAAGAGTTTACTAAAGAGGAAAAAGAGGGGAAGGGAGATGGTTGGAAGGTAGCTAATCTAAAGAGTTTACTAAAGATGAAAGAGAGGGAGAAGGAGAGTGGCAGTAAAAGTGACCCAGGTGGCTCGAGTGGAAAGGTTCCTCAATGAGGGTTGAGGAAAGTGGGGGGCGGAGTTTAAGGTTATTGTGAAGTTTAGGAGGAGATAGAAGGCCAGTAGCATTAACCCTATCAGACGTTTTGTGCAAAGAGATTAGAGACATTTTCAATACAAAAATCCTGCCAAATGGACCAAAGCTTTGAGACTGAAAACGCTGGGGGGAAAGGCAGTGGAGTGTTATGCCCCAGGACTGAACCAAAGAGCCAAGGGACTCGTTTATGGGGTAACTCTGGATATAACGGAGGATGAGTTGAGGAACAATCTGGAGGGGGTTTGAATCATAGATGTCTTCCTGTTCAAGGTGTTAGGTTCTTATTTTTCAGAGTAAACAACTCCCGGACACTAGAGAAGCTTAACCAAGTTTAATTCTTCCCAAGGGGTCGACACAGCCGTATTCAGACAAAAAAAAAAATCTCACCATCACATGTATATATGCCCCACTTTAGACACTCCTCCTTCTCTCCAATCCTTACATCTTATGGTTCCACAGGAAGAAAGAGGGTAATAGGGTAATAAACCCTTTTTACTCCCTTCAGGGGATCTGACCTGACCTCAACCCCTCCTTCTCCTAATCCACAGATGTCCATCCGATCCCCTTTAGCAACCCTCTGATCTCCTCCCGTCCACCCAACACATTCCGAAGCCATCTGTATTTCTACAGAGACCCATTACCTTCTGACATAAAACCCATTCTCTTTCACTCCTTATATTCTATGCTTCTAATCTATCATGTCTTTAATATCTCAATGTTCAAAGTTTAGCCCGATTCCAACACAAGGGACTCGAAATGGACAGAGAAGCGAGGAGATCTTGCCACAGAGAGTGAACTTTGGATTCCTGAGCTTCACTGTCAAGGCATATGTGCAGCCTCACTTGCGGTGCTCTACATGCCAGAGGTATGGGCATGTGGTAGTGGTGTGCAGGAGGACAAGAAGATGTGGGAAATGTGGAGGAGATCATGAGTACTCAGAGTGTGCAGGAGGAAAGCCGAAGTGTTGTAATTGTGGGGGAAACCTTGTGGCAACATTACGAGGTTGTGAACACACCATGTTCAAGCTGAGCAGGTATAGAAGATTTGAGTGGAGGAGGGAGTATCGTATGAAGAGGGCAGCGAGTTGTGGACAGCACTGCTGCACAGATGCAGGTGTGTGCGCTGCTGTTAGTGGGGGTTCCATGGATGGCCCCTTCACCAATATCAGTGATTCCAGCTGACTCGTACTTGATCAAGAAGGAGTTCTTGGCCTTTATGGTGGAAGTGTTTTGGGTAGCGAGACAGGTGAACATGTCATCCGGGCCTGAAAGATGCAGTGATTAAGCAAGCAGAGGCATTCTTAGAGATCAAGGATAAATCAGTGGTGAGTTTGCACTCCTATATACAGGCAGTGAGGAGAGGTGGATCTCAGGAGGACGGTGGTGTTGGGGAAGTGTCAGAATCGGATGATATGGAATGACGTTTATGATAGTGCCGTAGAATGCGAGAAGTTTCATCTCTAATGGGAAAGAATGTAAGACTTTTGTGGATGTATATAAAGATAGGCATGAGACAGTAGGCGCAGGAAATGTGGTTGAAACCATGTGTGGATTTTGTTTTGCCTGGGTATGTAGCCACATGGGCTGATCGGGAACAGCAAGTGGAGGGGGGGGGGGGGTGAAGTTTCTGAAACTAGGTGTACAGTATGGAAGAGTAATGTTGAGAACTGAGTTGGAATGTATCACGGTTGAAGTGTGCCGTGTCCAGTGCAGAATTACAGTACTTAACTTTTACAACTACAGATTAGTCTGCATAAAAGATGGATTCCCAACCAGATTTCAAATTGGGAGGGCAACTATGTCATGCATTGTCTGACGCTGGCATCAGGGGTTCTGGCCAGAAGAGGGGATTGGGATTTAATGGACCGGTATACTGTACAATTGGGAGCGACCATTTCCCAATTCTGAGCTGGTTTGGCCGGAAACTTTTGGAAGTTGATGAAAGACATTGGAAAAGCTTGATGGGAGGAATTTGCAGAGTAATGTGCAGAATGTTTCAGTGAGGTTCACAGTGACTGATCTGTTGAAGAATGGAATGAATTCCTGTGTTCATTGCCAATTCAAGCTTCTGTGCTTACTATCCCACAGAGAATGCCCCTAGAACACGGAGGAACAAGGGTTGTGATGTTGCAGTTCGTGCTCGAAATTTGGAATACAGGGCCCTGACACGACATATATTGGAGGGTTCAGCGGTGTAGTATTAAAGCTATGGGAGGTGGGGAAGGTCATTAAGGGAGCTAAGTGGGAGTGTTGGAGAAATATTGCGTGAGATTGGGGGCAGATACACCGGTGGGGGATGTGTGGGCGGTGATTGGCGAATGTTGGGAAGTTGCAGACGGTTGGGTATGCTGGTGTTGGAGGATGGAGAAGAGATCACTGTAAATTATAAAGATGACTTACTGTATGTGTCAAAATGTTTCAGGCTATCCACCAGTGGTGTAAAGTACTTTTAAGTACTGCTTAAGTCGTTTTTTGTGGTATCTGTACTTTACTTGACTATTTATATTTTTGACAATTTTTACTTTTACTCCACTACATTCCATTTTCCCTGACACCTGAAAGTGCCTGTTACATTTTGAATGCTTAGCAGGACAGGAAAATTGTCTAATTCACGCACTTATCAAGAGAACATCCCTGGTCATCCCTCTGATCTGGCAGACTTAAATACCTGGATGATTTGGTACTGGAGGAGGTATTGGAATTATTGAATATAGTATGGGAGGAGGGGACGTTACCAGCAGTGTGGAAACATGCCATAGTTCCAATCGTGAAACCGGGGAAAATAGCATCCCACCCGGGCTCATACCGACCCATAGAGTTGACCTCTGTACTGTGTAAAGTAATGGACAGAATGGTAACAGACAAGTACATATGTGTGAAAGAGTTGGTCTCTTTTCTCAGTACCAGAGCGGATTAACCATGGACTCGGTGCTAGCACTGGACTGTGATATAAAGAATGCGATGGCCATCAAGGAGGAAGTGGTGGCATTATTACTGGACATTGAAAAGGCATACGACATTCTCTGGAAAGGGGGACTGCTGCTGAGGCTGCTTGATGCTGGGGTGCGGTGTCACCTGTTTAATTGGATCCAGGATTGTGCAACTGGGACCTAGATTTGTGCAACTGGGTCCTAGACTTCCTGACAGGCACCCAGGTGGTGAAGGTAGGCAACATCACCTCTGCCACGCTGATCCTTAACACGGGGCCCCACAGGGGTGCGTGCTCAGCCCCCTCCCGCACTCCCTGTTCACCCACTGCATGGTCATGCATGTCTCCAACTCAAAAGTTTGTTGACGACATAACAATGGTAGGCCTGATTACTAACAACGGAAATACCGCCTACAGGGAGGAGGGGAGAACACTGTAATAGTGGTGGCAGGAATATAATCTCAACTTCAACAAAACGGAGGTGCTGATCGTCGACTACAGGAGACATCAGAGAGAGCACACACCCATCCACATCAATGTGGCTGCAGTGGAGAAGGTCAAAAGCTTCAAGTTTCTCATGTGTACACAACACTAAGTACCTGAAATGGTCCCTCCACACCAACAGCGTGGTAAAGAAGGCACAACAGCACCTCTTCAACCTTGGGAGACTGAAGAAATGTATATTGTCCCCTAAGACCCTCACGAACTACCACAGATGCACCATCAAAAGTATTCTGTAAGGCTGTAGCCTGGCACGACAACTGCTCCGCCCGCCACAACAATGCTCTCCAGACGGTGGTGCAGTCCGTCCAACGCATCACCGGGGGCACACTGTCTGACTTCCAGGACATCTACAGCTCACAATGTCACACGAAGGCCAAGAAGATCATCAAAGACCTCAGCCTCCCAAGCCACAGCTTGTTCACCCCACTTCCATCTAGAAGGGGGAGACAGTACAGGTGCAGCAAAGATGGGACTGAGAGACAGATAAACAGCTTCTATCTTCAGGCCATCAGACTGTTAAACAGTCACCACTAGCTGGCCTCCACCCAGTACCCTGCCTTGAACATTAGTCACTGTTACTAAGCTGTTGCGCAGCAACTCACTGCCTTCCTGAAGACAAACAATGTATACGAAATGTTTCAGTCTGGTTTTAGACCCCATCATAGCACTGAGACTGCACTTGTGAAGGTGGTAAATTACCTTTTAATGGCATCAGACCGAGGCTCTGCATCTGTTCTCGTGCTCCTAGACCTTAGTGCTGCTTTTGATACCATCGATCACCACATTATTTTGGAGAGATTGGAAACCCAAATTGGTCTACACAGACAAGTTCTGGCCTGGTTTAGATCTTATCTGTCGGAAATATATCAGTTTGTCTCTGTGAATGGTTTGTCCTCTGACAAATCAACTATAAATTTCGGTGTTCCTCAAGGTTCCGTTTTAGGACCACTATTGTTTTCACTATATATTTTACCTCTTGGGGATGTCATTTGAAAACATAATGTTAACTTTCACTGCTATGCGGATGACACACAGCTGGTTGAGAGAATGCCAAGAGTGTGCAAAACTGTCATCAAGACAAATGGTGTCTACTTTGAAGAATGAAAAATATACACTTTTACACTCTTTTGGTTACTACATGATTCCATATGTGTTATTTCATAGTTTTGATGTCTTTACTATTATTCTACAATGTAGAAAATAGTAGAAATAAAGAAAAACCCTTCAATGAGTAGGTGTGTCCAAACATTTGACTGGTACTGTAGATCATGAGCTCCTCCAAGCTGAGTGCAGTGGGTCACAGATGTGTTGGTGAACTTGCCGACATCAGATCTGACAGCAGATGCACAGAGTCAAGGTGAACATGGACGCGGACACACTCTTTCGGTTGCCACTGGACATCAACAAGTATGTCGCTGAATGCAATGCTCCCCAGAGACAAGACATAGCCTGGGTGGCCACTCTTAACCTGTCACAAGGGAACTCGGAACCAGACTCAAGGGGACCCTTGCCGACGATCAGCCACAATGAGTTTGTGAGGACTCAGAGAATGGATAAGGCCATTGGAGAACTAATCAGACTGAAAGAAGCCAACACAGTCCTGACCAGTAATGACAGACGTGGAGCCAGTGGTCCTTTGATAAGGAAGGTGATGCATGAATGGAGGAAACTTCATCTCGACAATGGACTACTATACCGGAAGACATGCCAGAGAAGACAACTGTCGGAACTGAGAGAGTTCTTATCCTGGCGAGGCACCGGTTTTACTGGCCCAATTAATAAAGAGAGACATCAACGAGCATGTAACCCGACGGTGCCACTGTATGAAGCAAAAGAAGCCGGTTACACACCCAGAGCACCAATAGGCAGCATTACTACTAGTTCACCTTTGGAACTTGTGTCTATTGACTACATGTATTTAGAGGTCAGCTGAGGTGGCTATGAATATATCCTGGGTGTCATTGATCATGGCCATTAATATGGAGTTGGTCCCCCCTTTGCTGCTATAACAACCTCCACTCTTCTAGGAAGGCTTTCCACTAGATGTTGGAACATTGCTGTGGGTACTTGATTCTATTCATCCACAAGAGCATAAGTGAGGTCAGGCACTTATATTACGCGATTAGGGCTGGCTTGCAGTCGGTGTTCCAATTCATCCCAAAAGTGTTCGATGGGGTTGAGGTCGAGGCTCTGTTCAGGCCAGTCAAGTTCTTATACACCGATCTCAACAAACCATTTCTGTATGGACCTCACTTTGTGCACGGGGGCATTGGTGGTTGAAGATATCCCTCTAGTAGTGTGGGGGCTGTGCTTTGGCAAAGTGGGTGGGGTTATATCCTTCCTGTTTGGCCCTGTCCGGGGATGTCCTCGGATGGGGCCACAGTGTCTCCTGACCCCTCCTGTCTCAGCCTCCAGTATTTATGCTGCAGTAGTTTATGTGGTGGGGGACTAGGGTCAGTTTGTTATATCTGGAGTACCTCTCCTGTCCTATTCGGTGTCCTGTGTGAATCTAAGTGTGCATTCTCTAATTCTCTCATTCTCTCTTTCTTTCTCTCTCTCGGAGGACCTGAGCCCTAGGACCATGCCCCAGGACTACCTGACATGATGACTCCTTGCTGTCCCCAGTCCACCTGGCCATGCTGCTGCTCCAGTTTCAACTGACCTAAGCCCTAGGACCATGTCCCAGGACTACCTGACATGATGACTTCTTGCTGTCCCCAGTCCACCTGGCCATGCTGCTGCTCCAGTTTCAACTGTTCTGCCTTACTATTATTCGACCATGCTGGTCATTTATGAACATTTGAACATCTTGGCCATGTTCTGTTATAATCTCCACCCGGCACAGACAGAAGAGGACTGGCCACCCCACATATGCTCTCTCTAATTCTCTCTTTCTTTCTCTCTCTCGGAGGACCTGAGCCCTAGGACCGTGCCCCAGGACTACCTGACATGATGACTCCTTGCTGTCCCCAGTCCACCTGACTGTTCTGCTGCTCCAGTTTCAATTGTTCTGCCTTACTATTATTCGACCATGCTGGTCATTTATGAACATTTGAACATCTTGGCCATGTTCTGTTATAATCTCCACCCGGCACACCCAGAAGAGGAATAGCCACCCCACATAGCCTGGTTCCTCTCTAGGTTTCTTCCTAGGTTTTGGACTTTCTAGGGAGTTTTTCCTAGCCACCGTGCTTCTACACCTGCATTGCTTGCTGTTTGGGGTTTTAGGCTGGGTTTCTGTACAGCACTTTGAGATATCAGCTGATGTACGAAGGGCTATATAAATAAATTTGATTTGATTGTCATGCTGAAACAGGAAAGGGCCTTGCCCAAACTGTTGCCACAAATTTGGAAGCACAGAATCGTCTAGAATGTCATTGTATGCTGTAGCCTAGCCCGAACCATGCAATACAGCCTCAGACCGTTATTCCTCCTCCACCAAACTTTACAGTTGGCACTATGCATAGGGACAGATAGCATTCTCCTGGTATCTGCCGAACCCTGATTCGTCAGTCGGACTGCCAGATGGTGAAGTGTGATTCATCACTCCAGAGAATGTGTTTCCTCCACTGCTCCAGAGTCCAATGGCGGTGAGCCTTACACCACTCCATACAACACTTGGCATTGCACATGGTGATCTTCGGCTTGTGTGCGGCTGCTCGGCCATGGAAATCCATTTCATGAAGCTCCCGACGAACAGTTCTTGTTAGGGGCGCAAATTTCACCCGGAACAAGTCCCCCCCCCCAACATTCTGAAATTGCATTTTTTCCCCCCATTTTATCATTGGAGTCTGATACAAAACCTGGAAATGGTGTGCTTTAGGACCATGCAGATGCCCCCGAGTGGTCAGGTAGGCTGTTTTGGAGTGTTTATCCGACTTGAATTTGTTTTTTATAATTCAATAATTATGTCCCCCCACTTCTAAAGCCAAAGTTGCGCCCCTGGTTCTTGTGCTGATGTTGCTTCCAGAGGCATTTTGGAAATCGGTAGTGAGTGTTGCAAGCGAGGACAGATGATTTTTACACTCTACGCACTTCAGCCCTGTTCTGTTAATTAAGTTTGTATGGCATATCACTTCGTGGCTGAGCCATTGTTGATCTTATATGTTTACACTTCACAATAACAGCACCTACAATTGACCGGGGCAGCATTAGCAGGGCAGAACTTTGATGAACTGAACTGGAAAGGTGGCATCATATGACAGTGCCACGTTGAAAGTCACTGAGCTCTTCAGTAAGGCCATTCTACTGCCAATGTTTCTATGGAGATTGCTTGATTTTATACACCTGTCAGCAATGAGTGTGGCTGAAATAGCAGAATCCACTCATTTATTTTGACCCCCTTTTCCACATGTTGTTACATTACAGCCTTATTCTAAAAAATTTAAAAAATCTAGACACAATTCCCCATAATGTCAAAGCAAAAACAGGAGTCAAGGAGTCAAGGTTCTTGGCTCCTAAACAAAGTGGTTTCTCTGTTCTTTGGAGTCTGACCTCTTGAGACCCACACAATGATAAATATGAACCTCATTTTATTTTTATGCAGCCATTTAGAAAACAATATTTGAGCCTTAACTTGTTCTTCCACTGATTCTGCAATATGTCATTAAAGAAATCTTTCTTTCTCACTATAAAATTACTAATGGCCACTTAAAGATATTTATTGATCAATTTCCCTTTCATTCACTCTGCAAGGGCATTATGTTAATGCCTCATGCCCTAATCCGGCTCCTTTTATGGCCTTGGCCACTCCCACTCTCGTCACCCCACGTGCCCACTCTGTTTGTAGGGCTAAAACGCTGTAAAAGTGAAATACAGGACATACTGAGAAGCTATAATTGGACTATTATACCATAGGGTTTTCTCATTCTCTTATTTAAAGTCAAACTGGACTGTATCTGTTATAGCAGAAGATTTAAGGCAAGTCTTTATTTCATGACTTCTGAAAGAGTCTTTGTTCTAAGAGTCATTGGTCTGGAGAATGTGGTTCAATGTCACATTTGAGCTGACAGCCAGAACACTGGTACCATTTGCTGTAACTTTAGTCTTTCTTGCGCTGAATGCAGCCTACATTTAGTTTTCTGATGATTTTGGTATATTTGCAAAACATACTTCAACAAGGCAAATAAATGATCTGATCATTAAAAGTTTCCTTTAATAGCAGTGTTCAACTAACAAAAAATATATATTAGGTGTTGAAAAACCTGATTGTCCTCTGTCTGTGTTCCTCAGACTGGTTTGAGGCGTTGACCCTCCAGTCTCTAAACTCAGGGACCTGAACTACCAGTGCAGCCAAGCGTCTGGTGGCCAGCCTGGAGGCCTTGTTACAGTGGGAGAGGCCCTTGGACGCAGGGCCGCTGCTCCATTCTCTGGGGGCTCCTGGAGTTGTGGAGGAGGCTGACACCCACCTGAGGAAGGTCTACCACCGCACCATGGTGTCCTGGATGGGGGACAGCAGACCCATGGCTGGCGGGTATAACTGTTGATGCCTCCCAGGACTGTACAGGTATGACAGACGAGCCTCCATGGGCCGAGGTTCTGGGCACCTCGCCCAGTCTGACCCCGCATGAGGAAAAACACAAAGAAACACAGTTTAGGGGGACAATAGATATAACTGTAGAGCTGGAATAGAGAGATGGATAATAGTTAAGAGCTGGGATAGATAGAGGATAGATGGAGAGCAGGTAGAAAGGTAGAGACGTGGCAGGAGGTTAACACCTCCTCCAACCCCTCATCCTAAATCCTCCTCCTTCCTACACTATCTTGGATTTTGAGTAAAGTAATTCTTATCAATAGCAAGTGATTGGGACTGATTGTGTGAGAGAAAATAGAGTGTTAAGATGAGAGCTGCAGGATCTTGACTCTCCCAGTGTGTGAAGAGAGCAGTACAGGTACAATAGTAGGGCACTATAAGGATGAGAGAGGTGGACAGCAGCTGGATGACTCTCTCACACCACTACAGAATACAGACACACTTATGATTAGAGGCCTTGGTGAGAGAGTTGAGTAGAGAAGTTGCTCTATGGGCAAACTTCTTTTTTTTGGGGATACCACGAAATTGGGGAGAAAAAAGTGTAAAAAGAATATATGTGTTTTCGTTTTTATGTCTCGCGGGCCGAATTGAAGTGCCCGTGGGCCGTACTTTACTAGTGCCCGTGGGCCGTAGTTGCGGCCAATATATTGGCACCCTTGCACTTTTCTTAAATTTTTAACTATTTCTATTGAAATAAGTTGAAATTTAAAACAACTTTTGGTCACAGCAACTTGTTATTGGATTTTTAACATTGCAGAACCAATTTTATTTTTTAACTTAAGTCCCCCAGCCAGGACACTTGGGTGCGGTGGTAGGCCTCCTTCAGGTGGGTGTCAGCATCCTCCACTCCCACTGGAGCCCCCCCCAAAAAATACAAATGGCATGGACAAAATGATTGGCACCCCGGAGCTAGTATTTGGTTGAATACAGTACTTGTCTTGGGCCGGAGCTGTCCAGAGCGATGTACAGGTGTTGTACCGAAAATCTCCCCCCTGCCAGAATCCCCCCCCCCCCATGTTCCTCATTGCTCCGACTTGCTTGCTAGTCTAGATAACTGCTCTTCACTCCGTTGTCAGTTTAGTCTACATTTCACTGATCTTAGTAGCAGAAAGCAGTTTTTTTAGATTGGATATTTGTTTCAAGTGTATGTGGTGGTTATAGCTTGTCTGGCGCCCTGGGTCCGCTACTGATTTGTATTAGTCTATAAATAAATCTTCGTCATCTCTCCCATGTCTTTTTCGACAGGTATTTTTGAAAGTGTAAGGATAATTCAGCCATAGTTGTTCTGAAACGTTTATTGCTTGCCAACATTTTAGTCCCTCCTCTATGTTTAATATAATACACATACATTAATTAATAAGTTCGGGTGCCTGTCCTGACGTGAAGTTTGTTCTATAGAAAGTATTTGACTCTGATGTGTACCACAGAAAGTATTTGACAAAATTAAGGAAATTAAAAGTAGGGGGGGGAATTGGGTACAAGCTACTCTATAAAACAAAGTAGCCTCTCGCTGGTCGAAATTCACACACCGAGGCACACGTGTGGAACTGTCGTTAAGACACTAACAGCTTACAGACAGTAGGCAATTAAGGTCACAGTTGTGAAAACATACGACACTTTCAGAGTCTACTGACTCTGAAAAACACCAAAAGAAAGATGCCCTGTTCACCGATCCTATGCAGGTGTTGTTATACATGGACCGCCACTGCGAGGACTGCAGATGTGGCCAGGGCAATAAATTGCAATGTCCGTACTGTGAGATGCCTAAGACAGAGCTACAGGGAGACAGGACTGACAGCTGATCATCCTCGCAGTGGCAGACCATGTGGAAAAACACCTGCACAGGATCGGTACATCCGAACATCACACCTGCGGGACAGGTACAGGATGGCAACAACAACTGCCCGAGTTACACCAGGAACGCACAATCTCCTCCATCAGTGCTCAGATTGTTCGCAATAGGCTGAGAGAGGTTGGACTGAGGGCTTGTAGGCCTGTTGTAAGGCAGGTCCTCACCAGACATCATTGGCAACAACATCGCCTATGGGCACAAACCCACCATCGCTGGATCAGACAGGACTGGCAAAAAGTGCTCTTCATTGACGAGTCGCGGTTTTGTCTCACCAGGGGTGATGGTTGGATTTGCGTTTATCATCGAAGGAATGAGCGTTACACCGAGGCCTGTACCCTGGAGGATCGATTTGGAGGTGGAGGGTCCTTCATGGTCTGGGACGGTGTGTCACAGCATCATCGGATTGAGCTTGTTGTCATTGCAGGCAATCTCAACGCTGTGTGTTACAGGGAAGACATCCTCCTCCCTCATGTGGTACCCTTCCTGCAGGCTCATCCTGACATGACCCTCCAACATGACAATGCCACCAGCCATACTGCTCGTTCTGTGCGTGATTTCCTGCAAGACAGGAATATCAGTGTTCTGCCATGGCCAGCGAAGAGCCCGGATCTCAATGCAGCCGGTGGCCACACCAGATACTGACTGTTACTTTTGATTTTGACCCCCCCCCCTTTGTTCAGGGACACATTATTCCATTTCTGTTAGTCACATGCCTGTGGAACTTGTTCAGTTTATGTCTGTTGTTGAATCTTGTTCATACAAATATTTACACATGTTAAGTTTGCTGAAAATAAACTCAGTTGACAGTGAGAGGACGTTTCTTTTTTTGCTGAGTTTATTTTTAGAAAACTGCAAGGGTCCCAATCACTTGCGGCTGCTGAGGGGAGGACGGCTCATAATAATGGTTGGAATGGAGCGAATGGTATTACTGTGTTTCCATTATACTTGGCCACATCTCTATATGGCAGAGTAATTGGGTCTTTACAATAAATGAGTGCCTTTTGTGTCCCTTTGATATTTTAAAGAGACAGTGCGGTTAACATGTTTTCTAGTTTTTTTAATGATCATTGCACACTTTGAGGTCGAAAACTGAAATTGGGAAAATAATGCTAATGGCCCTTTTGTGTAATAGCTGTTAGAAAAAAATGCCTGGAATTTCAGCCTGTTCAGGTGTAATATAATTTTTGGCTGGTGCATAGCGTCAAAAGGTGATCTGTTTATAATAGACCAATGAACATTCATTTTTTATTTACACATTGCCTCCTAGTTTTGTGCTGGTCCTGCTCAAAGGTAAGCGATATTGTGCAGTATGGCTGCCTTTGAACTGTATTCCATCCAAACAAGATGGTGCCGATAGATAGGGCAGCCGTTCTTCTAGTTCCTAGACAACTTTGCAGTATTTTTTTTATGTGTTATTTCTTAGATGATTATTTTTGCGTTATTACATACAGCCGGGAATGTCTTTTGGATATCAGAGCGGCGGTAAATCACCAGCATTGAAAACAGATAGAACGTCTTCAATTTGATCGATTATTAACGTTTAAAAATACCTAAAGTTGTATTACAAAGTAGTTTGAAATATCTTGGCAAAGTTTATAGGCAACTTTAGAAATAATTTGTAGTGACGTTAGCATTTTGGAAGCAGTTTTTTTTCTGGATCAAACGCACAAATAAATTGACATTTTGGATATATATGGACGGAATTAATCGAACAAAAGGACCAATTGTGATGTTTATGGGACATATTGGAGTGCCAACAAAAGAAGCTCGTCAAAGGTCAGGCATGTTTTATATTTTATTTTTGCGTTTTGTGTAGAACCTGCAGGGTTGAAATATGCTACCCTCTTTGTTTACTGTTGTGCTATCATCAGATAATAGCTTCTTATGCTTTCGCCGAAAAGCCTTTTTAAAATCTGAAATGTTGACTGGATTCACAACGGGTGTAGCTTTAATTGAGTATCTTACATGTGTGATTTAATGAAAGTTTGATTTTTATATCAATTTATTTAAATTTGCCGCGCTGCATTTTCCCTGGTTTTTGGCCAAGAGGGACGCACTTTTTCAAATTTCTATCCAAATCCGCTAATAATATGCACATATTATTATATATATTATATATACTTATATTCTTGGCATGAGTAGCAGGAAGTTGAAATTGGGCTCGCTATCACTATCCAAAAGTGAAAATGCTGCCCCTATACCTTAAGAAGTTAATGTACACACTGCTGCCAACACACTGTCATTGACACTGACCCAACTCCAGCCACTTTAATAATGGGAATTGATGGGAAATGATGTAAATATATCACTAGCCACTTTAAACAATGCTACCTTATATAATGTTACTTACCCTACATTATTCATCTCATATGCATATGTATATACTGTACTCTACATCATCGACTGCATCCTTATGTAATACATGTATCACTAGCCACTTTAACATTTACATACATTTACATTTAAGTCATTTAGCAGACGCTCTTATCCAGAGCGACTTACAAATTGGTGCATTCACCTTATGACATCGAGTGGAACAGTCACTTTACAATAGTGCATCTAAATCTTAAAGGGGGGGGATACTTATCCTATCCTAGGTATTCCTTAAAGAGGTGGGGTTTCAGGTGTCTCCGGAAGGTGGTGATTGACTATGCCACTTTGTTTACTTTGTCTACACACTCATCTCATATGTATATACTGTACTCGATACCATCTACTGTATGCTGCTCTGTACCATCACTCATTCATATATCCTTATGTACATATTCCTTATCCCCTTACACTGTGTACAAGACAGTAGTTTTGGAATTGTTAGTTAGATTACTTGTTGGTTATCACTGCATTGTCGGAACTAGAAGCACAAGCATTTCGCTACACTCGCATTAACATCTGCTAACCATGTGTATGTGACAAATAAAATTAGATTTGATTTGAAGCTGCCAATTGAGTACTTGTGAGGTGTCTGTTTCTCAAACTAGACACTCTAATGTACTTGCCCTCTTGCTCAGTTGTGCCCCTGGGGCCTCCCACTCCTCTTTCTATTCTGGTTAGACAGTTTGCGCTGTCCTGTGAAGTGAGTAGTACACAGCGTTGTACGAGATCTTCAGGTTCTTGGTAATTTCTCGCATGGAAGAGCCTTCATTTCTCAGAACAAGAATAGACTGACGAGTTTCAGAAGACAGGTCTATGTTTCTGGCCATTTTGAGCCTGTAATCAAACCCACAAATGTTGACGCTCCAGATACTCAACTAGTCTAAAGAAGGACAGTTTTATTGCTTCTTTAATCAGCATGATATTTTTCAGCTGTGCTAACATAATTGCAAAAGGGTTTTCTAATGATCAGTTAGCCTTTTAAAATCATAACTTGGATTAGCTAACACAACGTGCCATTGGAACACCGGAGTGATGGTTGCTGATAATGGGCCTCTGTACGCCTATGTAGACATCCCATTAAAAAATATGCTGTTTCCAGCTACGATAGTCATTTACAACATTAACAATGTCTACACTGTGTTTCTGATCAATTTTATGTTATTTGAATGGACAAAAAATTAGCTTTTCTTTCAAAACAAGGAAATCTCTAAATGACCCCAAACTTTTGAACGGTAGTGTACATAAACTTGAAATCACTGGCCATTTTAATAATGGAACACTAGCCACTAATTTTAACATATTTTACTCATCTCATATGTATATACTGCATTATATTATATTCTACTGTATCTTAGTTTATGCCACTCTGACATTGCTTGTCCAAATATTTATATATTCTTAATTCCATTCCTTTACCTTAGATTTGTGTGTATTGTGGTGAAATTGTTAGATATTACTTGTTAGATATTACTGCACTGTTGAAGCTAGAAACACAAGCATTTCGCTACGCCCGTAATAACATCTGCTAAGCATGTATGTGACCAATACAATTTGATTTGAACAATCACTTTTTTCTGATTTGGCTGTCAGAAAAGTTCAGTGGAATCTCCTACACAGCACAGCACACCTTGCATCGGACTGACCGAAGTCGCCCTAGAAAAGAGGCAATAATCTCTCCAACCCTGAATGTTATATACAATTATACCTACATTTATTACCGCTTGTACATGCTAAATGGTCCTTTTGGCGGTAGGAAGTGGAGATAGGGCATCCACAGGACAGTGTTGTTTACCCTACTATTTGCGATGCCGGTTGTATTTTCTATCTCTTGACTCATTGCGCGTGAAGCACAATATATATAAACCGTAACCGAATGTAACCTAACGTAGAGCAATCACAATCAGCTGGAAGTGTTTTTCATTCGATCTGTGGTTCGGTTAGGCTTGGCCATATTGTGCAAGTGTTTGTCACATGTGCATTGCATCAGTATTGAAAAATAAAACCAGTAATACAAACTGATATACAAACCATCTAATGAAGGTACGGTTGATAGTGTTGCAAGCTGGATATTTTTTGACTAACGTTTCTAGCTATGGCAATTGATATAATGATTGCAAAGTTGTTTCATACTAATGACTTGCCCACTTTAGCAATGTCATCGTATTTCCAGGCCTCTCACTATCTGTCTCGTCAGAAAATGTTAGCTAGGTTGCCAAAGTCTGTTAGCTAACTTAATAATGGTAATAACATTCGCCTGTCTACTGTTGTTCAAGCTGCAGTCAGAGTAAGTCACCCAAAATGTACCAAGGTAGCCTACTTGATTTAGCTTACATCTGGTCTTTTTTACATTTCGGTTTTCTTTTGACTGTACAAAATAAAATGCTCAAATGGACTATTTGAAGAGTATTTGTCATTAGGTATTAGAGCTAAAACGAACTGGCTTGTATTGGGATTTGTAGCTACTAGCCTGCCAGCCAGAAGAAAGCGAGAGGGTAGCTATTATTATTATTCTTAGCTAGCTAGATATCTCATTTAGGTGTATGTTTACGTGTGATATGAATCCTAATAATAATAATAAGCCATCTGGCTGTTGAATGAATGTATAACCCTTATGATAGGGTTTCTACCTGCCCTCCAGGACACCTACACCACCCGATGTTACAGGAAGGCCATAAAGATCATCAAGGACATCAACCACTCGAGCCACTGCCTGTTCACCCCGCTATCATCCAGAAGGCGAGGTCAGTACAGGTGCATCAAAGCAGGGACCGAGAGACTGAAAAACAGCTTCTATCTCAAGGCCATCAGACTGTTAAACAGCCACCACGAACATTGAGTGGCTGCTACCAACATACTGACTCAACTCTGATGTAATCAATTTATCACTAGCCACTAGCCATAATGCTTACATACCCTACATTACTGATCTCATATGCATATACTGTACGTTATACCATCTACTGCATCTTGATGTAATTAAATGTATCACTTGCCACTGTAAACAATGCCACTTTATATAATGTTTTCATACCCTACATTACTCATCTCATATGGTCACGCCCTGACCATAGAGAGCCTTTTTATTCTCTATTTTGTTTAGGTCGGGGTGTGACTAGGGTGGGTAACCTAGGTTATTTTATTTCTATGATGGCCTGGTATGGTTCCCAATCAGAGGCAGCTGTTTATCGTTGTCTTTGATTGGGGATCATGTTTAGGCAGCCATTTCCCCACTGTGTTTTGTGGGATCTTGTTTTTGTGTTGTTGCCTGTGAGCACTCCAGAACGTCACGTTTCGTTTCTTCTTTATTGTTTCACCTCAATAAATATGTGGAACCCATGTCACGCTGCGCTTTGGTCCGAATGTTCTTACGACGAACGTGAGAGAAGATCCCACCACACCAGGACCAAGCAGCGTGCCCAGGAGGAGAAGATATCCTGGACTTGGGAGGAAATCAAGGAGGAGAAGATATCCTGGACTTGGGAGGAAATAATGGGAGGACACGAAAGCCTTCCTTGGAAGCAGACGCAAGGAGAGAAGGGAAGACAGCGACGACGCCGGGGTTCGAGGCCACAACATAAGCCCGTAAGTTTTTTTGGGGAGGCACATGGAGGTGGCGGCTGAGCAGAGGGAAGAGCCAGAGACCACGTGGGATTCGATGGAACAGTGTGAAGAGGGATACCAGAGAATGGAGTTGGCTAGGAGTATGCGGCAACTCAGGCGTTTGGAGGAACGTGTCATCAGTTCAGTGAAACATGGGCCGGCTTCATGTTTCTGGTCTCCAGTGCGCCTTCCCAGTCCGGTACGTCCTGTGTCTCCTCTGCGCACTCTCCCTGAAGTGTGTCACCAGTCCGGTACCACCTGTGCCGGCTCCACGCACTAGTCCTACAGTGCCCCTTCCCAGTCCGGTACATCGTGTGCCCACTCCTCGCAGTCGCCCTGAAGTGCGTATCACCAGTCCGGTGCCACCTGTGCCGGCTCCACGCACTAGGCCTCTGGTGCGCCTTCCCAGTCCGGTGCATCCTGTGCCTGCTCTTCTCACTCGCCATGAGGTGCGTATCACCGATCCGGAGCCACCTGTGCCGGCTCCATGCACCAGGTTTCCGGCGACGGTCCCCAGTCCAGAGCTTCCGGCGACGGTCCCCAGTCCAGAGCTTCCGGCGACGGTCCCCAGTCCAGAGCTTCCGGCGACGGTCCCCAGTCCAGGGCTTCCGGCGACGGTCCCCAGTCCAGGGCTTCCGGCGACGGTCCCCAATCCAGGGCTTCCGGCGACGGTCCCCAGTCCAGGGTTTCCGGCGACGGTCCCCAGTCCAGGGCTTCCGGCGACGGTCCCCAATCCAGGGCTTCCGGCGACGGTCCCCAGTCCAGGGCTTCCGGCGACGGTCCCCAGTCCAGGGCTTCCGGCGACGGTCCCCAGTCCAGGGCTTCCGGCGACGGTCCCCAGTCCAGGGCTTCCGGCGACGGTCCCCAGTCCAGGGCTTCCGGCGACGGTCCCCAGTCCAGGGCTTCCGGCGACGGTCCCCAGTCCAGAGCTTCCGGAGCTTCATTTTTTTTGTTGGTGAGATGGGAATACGTTTTTGGGGGGACAAAATTGTAAAATTAAGTGAAATCAAACTTTAAAATTTTTTTTTAAATGATTAAGTTACACTACTCAAAAGGCACCCAGTTGGTGGCACGACCCATTTCACTGTTTGTCCCCTGGTCTCAATCCTCCTCAGTGCATATAGAGTTGGGAGCACTGTATCGGCATCATCGAGGGGAAGTCCCAAACAGGCCTGCTACTTCCTGGGCTTTCAAGGTTAGTGTTTCACCCAGCAACCAAGCAAAGGACTAGAGAGGGAAGTGGAGATCATTTAGCATAATGTCCTTTCTCCTCTGTATAAAGAGGCAAAGTAAGTTCATGCATTTGTGTACGTGACGAGAAGACCATAGAGGACTGGATATGAGAGGAGTGTGTGTGAAACAGCGCTTATTTTATTTTTCTCTGACCATCAAAGCCTGGCTCATTTATCATGAGGGGTAAACCTCCCAAGTTGTGTTCGTAATTGATTTCCATAGGAGGCATTATGCAAATCATCTCATCCTCATCTATCCAGTGGGGTCTAAAGTGAGTGACTCTCCATCACCTTCGGCGGCCAGGAGGAACCTTCAGTTGTACATGTTGGCAGTCAATATTTATGCATTTACATTTTACCAATTTGAAATACAGTGCCGGATTATGTCTAAATGACAAGCAATACATTCTCGCTGCCAAAAGGCAACTCCAGCCCACATACATCATATGCAAATAGCTGAATATAATTGTGTGTTTGTAAAAGTAATTGCCCTACACAAAAATTCAATGACAGCCTCCTTTCCGTGGCCAGGGGGGGAAAAAAATGTGCTCGCACAACGAGATTTGATTATGCAGAGTTTAATCCACCCTGGTCGATATTGAAAAACAAGAGGCATATTTGACTGTAAGAAGGCTAACAGTTGCCTAGCGGAATGACTTTGAGCTACTCTGCATAGAAAGTGGAGGGAAGTGATGTGTCGTCGGCGTGGTAGTGTTTGTAATAATCAGATGTTTTTTTGAATAACTTGTCTTTTGTTTTGTCCTTGTAGATGACAGCTTGATTTACATGGACCCTCATTACTGCCAGTCTTTTGTGGATGTCAGCACGAGCCATTTCCCTCTGCAGGTAATGGGAAATTACACTGAGCTGACTGGGGCTCAGTAATGTGAATTTAATAGTTTCTGTTAGTACTTAAGGATGTGAATCCTAAAGCAGCCTATGAGCAAATTACTGAGTCTCTGGCTGCTGATTTATTTGCTGTTCAGACATGTGAGGCTGCTGCTGAGGAGAAATACAGCATGTGGAATATAAGGAGCTCAGCTACTATGATCCTGGATATTTCAACACATAAAACCTGGATGTATCATAGTGTATTGGACTGCTGCATTGGAACTTCTACTGATGCTTGGTCAAAGGGTGGAGCACACAATGTGATAAGAGATCAGAAACAGCCATTATTTTCACCAGTCTACGAGTGTGACAGGATTCATTAGAACGGCATTGCACTCATAACACATAACATGTTTATCTTCCTGGTATGTCCGTCTAGTTTCGCACTTATATCTTTGATACTGTACTCACAAGCACTTCAATCATTGATTTTTAATATTACCGGCAATAACACACTGCTGTCCGTTTGATACGGGATTTTTTTGTTGTTGTCATTTTGTGTTTCTAGTCGTATCGTTGCCCGTCGCCAAAGAAGATGCCTTTCAGTAAAGATGGATCCTAGTTGTACCGTAGTCCTGGATACTTCTAGAGTAGAAGCCTATGAGAGAAACAGCCAAGAACTGTCCAAGGTGGGTGAACTAAAGCCTATTTGGTCAAAGTCCTATTAGTTTGTAATCAGATGAAAGGGATATCCCACTGAAAGCAAGGTTAGGGAGTGAGATGAGAGAATGGCTGTACGTGTGACTGAACTTTTATCATATAGAGTCAAGAAAGTAAATAGCGCAATTGGATTTTTGATTTTTTTGGGGGGCATGTCTGCACAGTGCCACACATGGTGAGTTTAGGCGTTAACTGTTGATCAAATCTGCTCTGTGACCATATTGCTTCTGTACATAAAATGAACTCGACACCAGGTGGCAGCATTTAGCTTAGAATCTGAGGCAGGTTTCCCCTCCCTGCTCTCCAGCTCTCAGGTGGGCTTCTTTGGATACTTCAAGAAACTTTCCTGACTTTCATGTGCCGTTATTGTATGCTTTGTTTTTGTTTATGAATCAGGTATTTCAGCCATCAGTGAAGGACAAATACCCAGCATTCACTTCCAAGCAAGGTTTTGGAAGAGATTACGACCTTTCGGCAGCATTAACCCCGGAGAAAAGGGAATGGCCCTTCATCCACAACCCACGGACAGCTGCTGCCACTGCTGGAGACTTTGTGCTGCTCTGAATGCCGACGCCTAGGGCAAAGGTCATGATCAGATACTTTTCAATGGCCGGCGAAGTGACTTTACCAGACAGACTGAAACAGGCTTATCCAAGGCCAGGACTCGTCCAACTGGACCTCTCAAGACCCCCTCTCAGACACTCCCTATACCCTATGGATCTGCTAGCTATGAAACAATTATTTCAGACACCTAAATGTATTTATTTATCTTTCTCACACCAGCATTCATGGCATAATTAGCTAAACTTAAAAACATTCAAACTGTTAACCTGTACTGTAGATAGTTGCTGTTAGTTTTGACTGCTCAAATGTAATCAGTAACATTAGAAAAAATAATTAAACATACCAGAAGTCTGTATTATGGATATGAAATTGTACATAGGGATATGCGCTCTACTGAATCTTATACGTTGTTGATACTGATGGAGAATCTGGTGCCTTGGCTTATTGGAAGAGTGACTCTCAGCCAAATATAACACACATTTACCTTTTAAGGAAATCAGTGCTGCACTACAGAAGCAGCCAGCGGGGATCATCAGAGGACGTGTATGAGGAAGGATATATCTGTGGTTCTATAGCTGGGCCTGGTGAAGTGCTTGTATAGGAGAGTGCCATTCATACACTAGAGTTCGTTTTTTTTTAGCAATACTGAGAAAGTACTGGAGGTTTGGATTGGTAAAATATGTTCTAGGTTGTTATCACATTTACCTTAGGAGGGAAAGTATTATGTTGCCAAATCATTTCAAGATGTTTAGCATTTTCTGAGGTTATTCGAGCATTTCTGATTATTGTCCTTGAAAAGGTCCTTTGGTTCATGACTTTTCTTTTTTTTAAATTTCAAAGCAAATGAGTCTAAGTGGAAGGTTTGTCAATGTCACGGTCAAACACAACTATGTAGGTGACGTGTACAATGCCTTGCTTCTCCTTGCACTTTCATTACAATTGCACTAGTTACACACTTCAAACACACTATAGTCACATACTAACTGCATTGTAAAGATTGAATCATCTTGTTTAAATGGTGACAGACATTTGTAGAATAAACATTTTTTTAATGTGGGTTGAAGATAAGGTTGAATATATTTGAAATGTTGTACGATAATGTTCGACTGTTTAAAAATCATCCCCTCGACTGTAAATCTATAAAGACAGCTACATTCTACCAGTGCTGCCAAATGTTTACGAAATTCGTCTCTTTATCACAATATTGATTCTCACACTTCTGTGCAGCAAAGTAAAATCAAGTCATAAAATCTTTTCAGAATTTCTCATCTGATCCCTGCACCCCTTCACACGTTTCAAAAGCATTAAAGAGAGATTTTTTTTGTTTTGTCTCATCTTGCAATGAAAAAAAATACTAAACTTGACACGTGTTGAAATGTATTCAACCCTGTTTGTTACCCAGTCAAATGTACTAGATTAAAACTAATCGTACGTGCTAACCATCTCTACAGCCCATTAACCAGCCGGCGGGAAAATGTGACCCTGTGACACAGGCTGGGATTGTGTTCGCCTGTAGAGGAAAATAAAATATGGCTGTGTGCAACGACGCACTGTTGCCATGGGTAATATTTCTGTTGCCCCCATCGTTTGAGCTATGCTCTACATATTGTCATGCACAATACAAACTCTTGTATTATGGCATTGGCATTGGGCTCGGGGGTCCCAGGAACTCTTGTATTATGGCATTGGGCTCGGGGGTCCCAGAAACTCCTGTATTATGGCATTGCCATTGGGCTCGGGGGTCCCAGAAACTCCTGTATTATGCATTGCCATTCGGGGGCAGAAACTCCTGTATTATGGCATTGGCATTGGGCTCGGGGGTCCCAGAAACTCCTGTATTATGGCATTGGCATTGGGCTCGGGGGTCCCAGAAACTCTTGTATTATGGCATTGGGCTCGGGGGTCCCAGAAACTACTGTATTATGGCATTGGCATTGGGCTCGGGGGTCCCAGAAACTCCTGTATTATGGCATTGGCATTGGGCTCGGGGGTCCCAGAAACTCCTGTATTATGGCATTGGCATTGGGCTCGGGGGTCCTTGAAACTCTTGTATTATGGCATTGGCATTGGGCTCGGGGGTTCCAGGAACTCTTGTATTATGGCATTGGCATTGGGCTCAGGGGGTCCCAGAAACTCTTGTATTATGGCATTGGCATTGGGCTCGGGGGTCCTTGAAACTCTTGTATTATGGCATTGGCATTGGGCTCGGGGGTCCTTGAAACTCTTGTATTATGGCATTGGGCTCAGGGGGTCCCAGAAACTCTTGTATTATGGCATTGGCATTGGGCTCGGGGTCCTTGAAACTCTTGTATTATGGCATTGGCATTGGGCTCGGGGGTTCCAGGAACTCTTGTATTATGGCATTGGGCTCGGGGGTCCAGAAACTCTTGTATTATGGCATTGGGCTCAGGGGGTCCCAGAAACTCTTGTATTATGGCATTGGCATTGGGCTCGGGGGTCCTTGAAACTCTTGTATTATGGCATTGGCATTGGGCTCGGGGGTTCCAGGAACTCTTGTATTATGGCATTGGGCTCAGGGGGTCCCAGAAACTCTTGTATTTGGCATTGGCATTGGGCTCAGGGGTTCCCAGAAACTCTTGTATTGTGGCATTGGGCTCAGGGGTCCCAGAAACTCTTGTATTATGGCATTGGGCTCAGGGGGTCCCAGAAACTCTTGTATTGTGGCATTGGGCTCAGGGGGTTCCAGAAACTCTTGTATTGTGGCATTGGGCTCAGGGGGTCCCAGAAACTCTTGTATTATGGCATTGGGCTCAGGGGGTCCCAGAAACTCTTGTATTGTGGCATTGGGCTCAGGGGGTCCCAGAAACTCTTGTATTGTGGCATTGGGCTCGGGGGTCCCAGGGATCTGTTCACATATCCATTCACTGAGAAACCAGAGAGCCCCAGCACATCGACTCGCTACTGGTACCCCGTGTGTATATAGCCAAGTTATCGTTACTCATTGCGTATTTATTCCTTGTGTTATGATTTTTCTATTATTTCTCTTTTCTTCTCTCTGCATTGTTGGGAAGGGTCCATAAGTAAGCATTTCACTGTTAGTCCACACCTGTTGTTTTACGAAGCATGTGACAGATACATTTGATTGGATTTGTATTATTTAAAACTTTTTAATTTAACTAGGCAAGTCGGCTAAGAACAAATTCTTATTTGCAATGACGGCCTACCCCGGGCCAAACCCGGACGACGCTGGGCCAATTTTTGCGCCGCCCTATGGGACTCCGAATCGCGGCCGGATGTGATACAGGCTCATTTGAGCTGGTAGAGGACATAATGGCATCATTTACTGGAAGTGTCAGATCAGAGCGTTCATACACAACAAGGCTGTTTTTTAAGACCAACCGGCCGACTTTGTGGAAAGAGATCTGTACATCAAGGCATTAAATATGCAGCAATGTTTCTGTATTTTGACTGCTGTGGAAAGTCTGTGGATGGTGAGGGGGGGGGGTTGCAGTGGAGAGGAATGTGATGGGGGATCAGGATTTGGGGATTTTTGTCAGGCCCCAAGTGAACATGAAAGAGTGTGTTGTGCTAGGAGGCACGGGGATGGAGGCTGTGTGCTGTAAGGGTCTGCTATGTTCACCTTGTACTTACAACGATGTATGAATATTTGATTAGTGAGTCATGGATGGGCTCAGGGGAAATGCTTTGTACAAAGCAGCACACATAAACACACTCTAACCCCCCAACCACATGAACACAAATCACACACACACACACACACACACACACACACACACACACACACACACACACACACACACACACACACACACACACACACACACACACACACACACACACACACACACACACACACACACACACACACACACACTCTAACTATCCTAACCATGCTCTCCTGTTTAATTAACACACACACTCTAACTATCCTAACCATGCTCTCCTGTTTAATTAACACACACACTCTAACTATCCTAACCATGCTCTCCTGTTTAATTAACACACACACTCTAACTATCCTAACCATGCTCTCCTGTTTAATTAACACACACAGACACACACTCTAACTATCCTAACCATTCTCTCCTGTTTAATTAACACACACACACACACTCTAACTATCCTAACCATGCTCTCCTGTTTAATTAACACACACACTCTAACTATCCTAACCATGCTCTCCTGTTTAATTAACACACACAGACACACACTCTAACTATCCTAACCATGCTCTCCTGTTTAATTAACACACACAGACACACACTCTAACTATCCTAACCATGCTCTCCTGTTTAATTAACACACACACACACTCTAACTATCCTAACCATGCTCTCCTGTTTAATTAACACACACACTCTAACTATCCTAACCATGCTCTCCTGTTTAATTAACACACACACTCTAACTATCCTAACCATGCTCTCCTGTTTAATTAATACACACACTCTAACTATCCTAACCATGCTCTCCTGTTTAATTAACACACACACTCTAACTATCCTAACCATGCTCTCCTGTTTAATTAACACACACACTCTAACTATCCTAACCATGCTCTCCTGTTTAATTAACACACACACACTCTAACTATCCTAACCATGCTCTCCTGTTTAATTAACACACACACTCTAACTATCCTAACCATGCTCTCCTGTTTAATTAACACAGACACGGCTGCCAATAGTGTCATTGACATTGCGGATTCTTGAAAATCTCATTTGCCCAGCCGAGCACATTCCTCACATGAAAGGGAAGGGAATCCATGAGGCCTCCTTCTGTCCCAGAGTTTGGAGCCCACAGATGGACACTCAATAAAGATTTTATTTTGGTGTCATTCAGGGGAGGAAATGGCTTGTGTTGCTGGTCACACAGACCTTGGGTGACGCATCTTCCAGTGCGCAGGAACGGGATTGGAATGAAGCAGGACTACAGCTGTGATGGTGTCTCTGTAGGCTAGAGCTAGACCTTTCATAGTGACGCAATGTGTTTGGGTGAAGATGTGTTAAAAAAACAAAACATGAAAAAATTGAAGCCAAATGTCACGTTCTAACCTTAGTTCCTTTGTTTTGTCTTTGTTTTAGTATGGTCAGGGCGTGAGTTGGGGTGGGCAGTCTATGTTCTTTTTTCTATAATTTGGGATTTCTGTGTTTGTCCTGGTATGGTTCTCAATCAGAGGCAGCTGTCCTTCGTTGTCCCTGATTGAGAACCATACTTAGGCAGCCTGGTTTCACCCTTTGAGTTGTGGGTTGATTATTTTCTGTTCAGTGTGTTTTTGTTTTCACCGTTCAGGACTGTTTCGTTTCGTTCTCGTTATTTTGTTTCGTTTTGTGTTGATGTGTCATGTTTGTCATTTATTATCATGTCTTGTCCCTGTGCTCCCCATTCTATTCGTTTCCCTCTGCTGGTCTTATTTGGTTCTTTCCCTCTTTCTATCCCTCTCTCTCCCCCTCCCTCTCTCACTCTCTCGCTCTCTCTTCTCTCTATCGTTCCGTTCCTGCTCCCAGCTGTTCCTATTCCCCTAATCATCATTTAGTCTTCCCACACCTGTTCCCGATCCTTTCCCTGATTAGAGTCCCTATTTATTCCTTTGTGTTCCGTTCCTGTCCCGTCGGTTCCTTGTTTAGTATTCACCATGCTGTGATTGTGTTTCGCCCTGTCCTGTCGTGTTTTTGCCTTCATCAGATGCTGCGTGTGAGCAGGTGTCTCTGTCTACTACGGCCTGCGCCTACCCGAAGCGACCTGCAGTCTGTGGCCGCTTCTCTTGTTATTCCCTCTACAGACTAGAGGATTTCTGTTATTCCCTGTTTGGACTTGAATAAACTCTGTTTCTGTTAAGTCGCCTTTGGGTCCTCTATCACCTGCATGACAGAAGGAACCGACCAAGGAATGGACCCAGCGACTTCAGACGCTCGTTACACTGCCGTCAAGATCCAAGGAGCCATGCTCGGCAGACACGAGCAGGAATTGTCTGCTGCTCGCCATGCCGTGGAGAACCTGGCCGCTCAGGTTTCCGACCTCTCTGGACAGTTCCAGAGTCTCGTCTCGTGCCACCTGTTACTTCCTGGCCTGCCGAGCCTCCAGAACCTAGGGTTAATAACCCACCTTGCTACTCCGGGCAGCCCACTGAATGCCGCTCCTTTCTCAGTGTGAGATTGTGTCCATACTCAGAGAGCTCGGGTTGCTTACGTCATTTCACTCCTTACTGGCCGGGCTCGAGAATGGGGCACAGCTATCTGGGAGGCAAGGGCTGATTGCTCTAACAAGTTCCAGAACTTTAAAAGGAGATGATTCGGGTTTTTGACCGTTCAGTTTTTGGTAGGGAGGCTTCTAGGGCCCTGGCTTCCTTATGCCAAGGTGAACGGTCCATAACGGATTATTCTATTGAGTTTCGCACTCTTGCTGCCTCTAGTGAGTGGAACGAGCCGGCGCTGCTCGGTTTTCTGGAGGGACTCACGCAGTGGTTAAGGATGAGATTCTCTCCCGGGAGGTTCCTTCAGATGTGGACTCTTTGATTGCTCTCGCCATCCGCATAGAACGACGGGTAGATCTTCGTCACCGGGCTCGTGGAAGCTCGCATCAAATCGCAACCATCTCCCTCCTCTGGCTTTGAGACTGAGCCCATGCAGCTGGGAGGGATTGCATCTCGACTAAGGAGAGGGAACGGAGGATCACCAACCGCCTGTGCCTCTATTGCGGAGTTGCTGGACATTTTGTTAATTCATGTCCAGTAAGAGCCAGAGCCCATCAGTTCGGAGGGCTACTGGTGAGCGCTACTACTCAGGTCTCTTCATCTAGATCTTGTACTACTATGTCGGTCCATCTACGCTGGACCGGTTCGGGTGCTACATGCAGTGCCTTGATTGACTCTGGGGCTGAGGGTTGTTTCATGGACGAAGCATGGGTTCGGAAACATAACATTCCTTTCAGACCGTTAGACAAGCCTACGCCCATGTTTGCCTTAGATGGTAGTCATCTTCCCAGTATCAAATTTGAGACACTACCTTTAACTCTCACAGTATCTGGTAACCACAGTGAGACTATTTCTTTTTGATTTTCCGTTCACCGTTTACACCTGTTGTTTTGGGTCATCCCTGGCTAGGTCATAATCCTTCTATTAATTGGTCAGTAATTCTATCCTATCCTGGAACGTTTCTTGTCATGTGAAGTGTTTAATGTCTGCCATCCCTCCCGTTTCTTCTGTCCCTACTTCTCAGGAGGAACCTGGCGATTTGACAGGAGTGCCGGAGGAATATCATGATCTGCGCACGGTCTTCAGTCGGTCCGAGCCAACTCCCTTCCTCCTCACCGGTCGTATGATTGTAGTATTGATCTCCTTCCGGGGACCACTCCTCCTCGAGGTAGACTTACTCTCTGTCGGGAACGTAAGGCTCTCGAGGATTATTTGTCTGTGTCTCTTGACGCCGGTACCATAGTGCCTTCTTCCTCTCCGGCCGGGGCGGGGTTCTTTTTGTTAAGAAGAAGGACGGTACTCTGCGCCCCTCCGTGGATTATCGAGGCTGAATGACATAACGGTTAAGAATCGTTATCCGCTCCCCTTATGTCATCAGCCTTCGAGATTCTGCAGGGAGCCAGGTGCTTTACTAAGTTGATTGTAACGCTTTCATCAGAGAGGGGACGAGTGGAAAACGGCGTTTAACACTCCGTTAGGGCATTTTGAGTACCGGGTTCTGCCGTTCGGTCTCGCCAATGCGCCAGCTGTTTTTCAGGCATTAGTTAATGATGTTCTGAGAGACATGCTGAACATCTTTGTTTTTGTCTATCTTGACGATATCCTGATTTTTCTCCGTCACTCGAGATTCATGTTCAGCACGTTCGACGTGTTCTACAGCGCCTTTTAGAGAATTGTCTCTACGTAAAGGCTGAGAAGTGCTCTTTTCATGTCTCCTCCGTTACTTTTCTCGGTTCCGTTATTTCCGCTGAAGGCATTCAGATGGATTCCGCTAAGGTCCAAGCTGTCAGTGATTGGCCCGTTCCAAGGTCACGTGTCGAGTTGCAGCGCTTTTAGGTTTCGCTAATTTCTATCGGCGTTTCATTCGTAATTTCGGTCAAGTTGCTGCCCCTCTCACAGCTCTTACTTCTGTCAAGACGTGTTTTAAGTGGTCCGGTTCAGGGAGCTTTTGATCTTCTAAAAGAACGTTTACGTCTCCTATCCTCGTTTCCACGTCACTAGACAATTCATTGTCGACGTAGGCGTGGGAGCCATTCTATCCCACCAAAGGTTCACTTATATCGCCTGTCGCCATCTGAAACTATGATGTGGGTAACCGTGAACTGCTCGCCATCCACTGTAGCCCTAGGCGTGGCGACAGTGGTTGGAGGCGACCGTTCCTTTTGTCGTTTGGACAGACCATAAGAAGTACATCCGTTCTGCCAAACGACTTAATGCCCGTCAAGCTCGTTGGGCGTTGTTTTAGCTCGCAGTTTGTGATTTCTTACCGTCCGGGTAGCAAGAACACCAAGCCTGATGCCTTATCCCGTCTGTTTAGTTCTTCTGTGGCTTCTAAATTCTTCCTTATGGGCGTGTTGTCGGGTTAACAGTCTGGGGAATTGAAAGACAGGTTAAGCAAGCACTCACGCATGTCCTAGTAACCTCCTTTTTGTTCCTGTTTCCACTCGTCTGGCTGTTCTTCAGTGGGCTCACTCTGCCAAGTTAGCTGGTCATCCCGGTGTTCGAGGCACTCTTGCGTCTATTCGCCAGCGCTTTTGGTGGCCGACTCAGGAGCGTGACATTTTCCTGCTTGTTCGGACTGCGCGCAGACTAAGTCGGGTAACTCTCCTCCTGCCGGTCGTCTCAGACCGCTCCCCATTCCTTCTCGACCATGGTCTCATCGCCTTAGACTTCATTACCGGTCTGCCTTTGTCTGCGGGAAGACTGTTAAATGCAGGATTAAGACTGGAAAGCAACCTTCCTTACGACAGTCTCGTAAGTTGACTCCGCGGTTCATTGGTCCGTTCCGTGTCTCCCATCAAGAGATCTTCGTCGCGTCCATCCTGTCTTCCATGTCTCCTGTGTTAAGCCCTTTCTTCACCCCGTTCGTCTTCCCTCCCCCCTCCCGTCCTTGTAGCGCACCTATTTACAAGGTACATAAGATCATGGACATGCGTTCTGGGGACAGGGTCTCCAATACTTAGTGGATTGGGAGGGTTACGGTCCTGAGGAGAGGAGTTGGGTTCCGTCTCGGGTCGTGCTGGACCGTTCACTCATCGATGATTTCCTCCGTTGCCGCCAGGATTCCTCCTCGAGTGCGCCAGGAGGGCGCTCGGTGAGTGGGGGTACTGTCATGTTTGTCATTTATTATCATGTCTTGTCCCTGTGCTCCCCATTCTATTGTTTCCCTCCTGGTCTTATTTGTTCTTTCCCTCTTTCTATCCCTCTCTCTCCCCCTCCCTCTCTCACTCTCTCGATCGTTCCGTTCCTGCTCCCAGCTGTTCTATTCCCCTAATCATCATTTAGTCTTCCCACACCTGTTCCCGATCCTTTCCCCATTAGAGTCCCTATTTATTCCTTTGTGTTCCGTTCCTGTCCCTCGGTTCCTTGTTTAGTATTCACCATGCTGTGATTGTGTTTCGCCCTGTCCTGTGTGTTTTTGCCTTCATCAGATGCTGCGTGTGAGCAGGTGTCTCTGTCTACTACGGCCTGCGCTAAACCCAGCGACCTGCAGTCTGTGGCCGCTTCTCTTGTTATTCCCCTCTACAGACTAGAGGATTTCTGTTATTCCCTGTTTGGACTTGAATAAACTCTGTTTCTGTTAAGTCGCCTTTGGGTCCTCTATCACCTGCATGACATGATGATAATAAATTATCAATATGGACACTTACCACGCTGCGCATTGGTCCTCCTCTTCACTACACCAAAACATAATTGAAAACATTCTGTACTGTAGATGTTTGGTAAACCCCCAGATCTGTGCAGCCCTATCTTACGGTGCAATTAAACATTGCATTTATAATGTGGAGATGTTTAATTACGGTATTGTACTTTTTACTCCATACATTTTCCCTGATCTGGAGGATTCACTCTTATCAGAGAACATCCCTGGTCATCCCTAATGCCTCTGATCTGGAGGACTCACTAAACAGAGAACATCCCTGGTCATCCTGATCTAGGATGAACATCCCTGGTCATCTGATCTGGAGGACTCACTAAACAGAGAACATCCCTGGTCATCTCTACTGCCTCTGATCTGGAGGACTCACTAAACAGAGAACATCCCTGGTCATCCCTAATGACTCTGATCTGGAGGACTCACTAAACAGAGAACATCCCTGGTCATCCCTAATGCCTCTGATCTGGAGGACTCACTAAACAGAGAACATCCCTGGTCATCCCTAATGCCTCTGATCTGGAGGACTCACTAAACAGAGAACATCCCTGGTCATCTCTACTGCCTCTGATCTGGAGAACTCACTAAACAGAGAACATCCCTGGTCATCCCTACTGCTTCTGATCTGGAGGACTCACTAAACAGAGAACATCCCTGGTCATCCCTACTGCCTCTGATCTGGAGGACTCACTAAACAGAGAACATCCCTGGTCATCCCCACTGCCTCTGATCTGGAGGACTCACTAAACAGAGAACATCCCTGGTCATCCCTACTGCCTCTGATCTGGAGGACTCACTAAACAGAGAACATCCCTGGTCATCCCTAATGCCTCTGATCTGGCTGATCTCACTAAAAACAAATACTGATTTTGTAAATTATGTTGGATTGTACCCCTGGCTATCCGTACATTTTAAAAACAATAAAATGATGCTGCCTGGTTTGCTTTATACAAGGCACATGAAATTATTTATACTTTTACTTTGGATACTTAAGTATATTTAAAACCAAATACTTTTAGACTTTTACTCAGGTAGTATTTTACAGGGTGACTTTCACTTTTAATTGAGTCATTTTACATTAAGGTATCTTTACTTTTACTAAAAATATGACAATAGGGTACTTTATTCACCACTGGATATATGTATGACCTATGTACACACACTAACATGTAGTGTAAGTGTGAAGTCCTGTCCTCTTCTAAGGTGTCGGACCTATCCCCTCCCAAACCGTCCCTGTCCCCACGCCAGGTGCAGCAGTGCTAGATTTACGCCCGGCCCTTGCTCACCCCTCTGTCGCCCACCGCTGTGGAATGGTATGCAGTGCATCTTCAAACAAGCACCTCCACCACTTTGAAATCTCATCACTTTGTGATAGGTCTAAAAGGGTAAATGTATGTGTTCTAGCAATCGTCAGAACATAAATACTGCCTGACGCACGGACGCTTACGTTTCACAGTCCAGCCCAGTCCTGTCCTTTCGTGAACGCCCTGTCTTGTCCTCCTATCCTGTCCTGTCCTGGTCCTGGCCCTGCCCCATTCTGCCCTGTCCAGCCGTCTTCATCGTATCCTATCCACTTTCCTC